>NC_056743.1:626223913-626523913 GCF_019279795.1 Protopterus annectens | reverse complement strand
CACAGCTGTGCCCACCTTACCTCAAATCCTGGATTACCTAGCAGAGCTACTCCACAAAGGCCTGTCCTTCTCATCTATTAAAATTCATGCCTCTGCCATCTCAGCTCATTATAATACTGAGCCACTTCTGTTTTCACACTCTCTCATCAAACAGTTCCTGAGGGAAGCTAATAATTTAAGGCCCCTGAGGAGAGCTCCCACCCCTGCCTGGGACCTTAACTTTGTACTAGAGAAGCTAGAGCCTGTTGCTGCAGCACAGTTAAAATTCCTCTCTTGGAAAATGGCCTTACTTCTAGCCATCACTTTAAGAAGAGTGTCTGAGTTACAGGCACTAATGGCTGTGGAACCCTTCATTATTTTCCATGCGGACAGGGTTTCCCTCAAGACTAACCCATCATTTATGCCCAAGGTGGTATCCAGTGTGGCTTGAAACCAATCCATCCATTTACCAACTCCTCAAATTAAGGGGAAAGGATTCTGTTCTCCTTGGACATGCACAGACCGCTCAGGTTCTACCTTAACAGAACTAAACCTTTCAGAAAATCTGACCAGCTGCTAGTCAGCTTTGCTACAGGGGCAGAGGGCAAAGCCATTTCAAAGCAAAGCATTTCCAAATTGATAGCACACTGCATCCATTTCTGTTACAAACACCATGGAAAACCTACCCCACAGGGGATCAGAACCATTCCACTAGGGCTCCCTCAACCTCTACAGCATTTCTCAGGGGAGTCCCTCCCAGGGATATACTGGAAGCTGCAACCTGGAGTTCTTTACACACCTTTACCAAACATTACCACTTGCCTATTTTTTCTAAATCCAGAGCTGGAGTTGCCACAGCAGTCTTACAAGGCCTGATAGCCCCAATACTTTTTGACTGCCTCCACTCTTCCTCAGCTTTGGGAATCAACCCAAGTGTGATGACTGCAACAGTGAAACACAAAGAACATAATACAGATGTTTTTAGTGTTTCACTGTTGCACTCATTACATTTGGGTTATCTGCTTGCAGGTATCCCTCAGCCGGCCTGGTTACCAAAGTCTTGGGTCCTGCGTCAGTTGTTGTCTCCTCTTCCATGATGTCAGGTAGTCAGGGGTATAAAGCATGCAGCCGACGCCATTACATAAGTTTTTCTTGCCGTCCAGTGCCCGAAGCAGAAGCAGTTCGTAAGTGCTGGTCTGCCGACTCCTGAAATTTTTGTTTTCGAGTTTCAGAACCGAAGTCTTCAAAAAAGCTAAGTACCCTGTTGGGTATCCTTTTTCGTGCTCGTAACCGAAGTCAGTAAAAGTTAACAATTGTATTACTTGTGGAAAGTAAATACATCATGAAGGATTTAATTTGTACTGCATTCCTTGCTTAGGCCCAGACCACAACGTTCCTCATCGGTTTTGTGCCTTATTCAATCCTCAAACTATTCGTCGTTTGTTCATTTTTGCATCAAACTATTTTGGTACTCTGTTTAATTATCTAGAAATGGCTTCGGTAAGCCATCCGACTACCAACATTCCAAAAAAAGTAGACCGAGACAGGCTGCATAGGTCCAAAGCTGCCGAAGATGCTTCCGTTAAGCTAGTCGCCAGTTCGCCTGTACTCTGTGAGATGCTTTCACAGCCCCTGATACCTACTACTTCAGATTCGCAGGCCTCTTCTGAGACCCATTCAGAGTCAGGTATGCTGTGAGATGCTTCTTCGACTGTGGAACCTGCGGATGTCTCTACCTTGGATGGGTCCGGAGCCATTGTGCAGGCACCGGCTTCTGAGGGTGTATTCAGGCTTGCATTTTAAACAGACGCCATCTTCTTCTTCAGGGCCTAAAACTTGACCCACACCTAGAAAACCGACGTCCAAACCACATGGTCAGGCCCATATGCCTAAAAAACAAATAAGAATGGCTGAAGACCTTATTACTCTAATTAGGGGAAGCCAGCCTTCTCTCACTCTGAGACCTAGAACTGATTTTCCTTCTGATTCTTCTGATCAGGATTCTGAAATTTGTTTCTTCTGATGACCAGGATTTTCCCTTAACAACCTATGAGGATTCTGATGCAGAGGACTCCATACCCTCTACTTCCCCTCCAGAAGATTTCTCTTTTGGTGAAACTGTGCACACTCGGAGCATTTCTGCTGGGAAAGCCAGGATTTACCCTCACTCCAGAAAAAGGCTTAGGAAATTCTTACTCCTACCTCAACACAGGCCTTTAGCTATCCCTCTTGTACTGGACATTGTAGATGATGCCTTCTTGGAATCTAGCCTGGCCCCAGACACTTTACCTCTAGCTCCCAGGAAACCTGACCGGTATTGGAGTACCTGACTCTCACAAGTTCCTCTTTAAGAATCCTACTGCGGATCCAGAGACCATTTCACAGGGACCCAAAGGCATTAAGGCTACTACTGCCAAAAAACCTACCCCCTCTGATAGAGATTCCAGGTCCCTGGACAGGTGGGGTAAGAAGGTATACACTTCTGCTGCTTTGGCCATTAGGGCCTTAAACTGCCAGTTTCATATGTTAAAGTATCAGCAGCATATTATTGGATTACTTAAACAGAAAATGATGTTGATTCCTGACTGTGCTGAAAACAAAGAATTACATGATTTAATGCATTCTGCTGAACAAGGTGGTAAACATACTTTGCAATGTGGTTTTGACTCTTTAAAGGCATCTTGCAGGTCTGCTGTAACTGGATCTGTTCCTAGAAGGCATGCTTGGCTTAAGGAGCAAAGTTTGCAGGATCATGTTAAAGCTAAATTACTGGATGCCCCCTTAAACCAAGACTGCCTGTTTGGCACCAAAACAGAAGTAGTACTTAAAAAGATGGAGGAAAAAGCTAAATCTATGCAAACTGATAAAGCTTTCCTGCAAGTATAGCCACCCAGATTTACTAGGCATTGGCCTTCTAAGAATTGGTCCTTTCCTGTCTATTCCAGGCCTTCCCAATCCAAACCCAGAAACCGCAAACTACCTAGGCTAGTCTCAAGGTACTCCGGCATAAGCAGTGGGGAGCTCCCACTTCCAAAGCTGGAAGTAGTAAGACACCCCCCTATGGTAAACTGTCACAATGACTTAACCTTAAACCTTCAAAGCCCTTCCCAACAGACTGATCCTTTAGGGGGAAAGATTGCCCTGCATGCAAAAAACTGGGAACTCATTACCCAAGACAAATGGGTTTTAAATATAGATCTGAAGTAGTTGATTTCATTCATTCTGCACGTATGGGTATACGGATCCGATTCGGATCCGAGCCTGCCAAACTTTTCAAGCATCAGCTCCAAGCACCTCCCTTACCTGTATTACATCACTTCCTCCTATCTAACCCCAGATCTCGTTTGCCGCTCTGAGTCAGCATCGTGGTCTCTGAGCTCTAAGCAAGGTAGTAAGGTTTTCTGGTCTTTTTGTGATCGTTGAGTGTGAATACCTTTCCCTTTTTTCCTCCCTATGCGTTTAATTGTCGTGTTGTAAAAAAAAAAGTTATAAGTGTTTTCTTTTTTTTATGATATTGGTTTCCCGCCTAGGCCCAATCCCTGTTTGTGTGTGTGAGTGGGCCGTTAGGGCTTTTACTGTTTTTACTATGGCTGAACAGCCTAAGGTTCTTTTTAAGAAGTGCACAGAGTGTGGTCACAAGCTCTCACCAGCCGATGGCCACACTCTGTGTTCTATGTTTAGGGGTCGCCCATCTGTCTGCATCCTGCGACATTTGTTCAGGCTTTAACCCTAGGGCTTTGTAGGATCGTCGGGCTAAGCTTGTGGCTAAGGGTCTGCTACCAGCTTCTGCCCTGGAGTCTGCCTCTGTTTCCTCCCCAGCCAGTGACACTGTGCAGGCAGGGACTCAACCTCCCGCCAGGCCTGCTTCATCGGAGTCGTCCCAGAGAGATAGGGAGAGAAGGGATAAGGAGAAGCGCCACAAAGAGAGGGACAGGCCCAGAAAAAGATCACCGGACAGAGTCTTTCTCCAGCCCCTCTTCAAAGGCAACCAGGTCTCGCGCTCCTCGGCTCCGCTGTCCCCGTTTCACGACGGAGCCATCGGAGCTGAGGCACTCCCCTCAGAACCGGCCCAGACCCGAGTCGGTCGCTTCCTCCAGGTCGACTGAGCGTCTCCGACCTTGATATGGGACAGGCTGACGAGGAGGTTCATCCAGAACCAGATTCAGATGGGGGTCTTACCAGGGCCCTCTCCCATTGGAGAGGGTCCTCCAACTATGTTCCACCCTATTGCTTCTTCCCCGATCCGACCCGACGCTTCGGGGTTCTCTGGTCCGAGACCTTTTGGATCTGTTGGGTCGGCGCCAATGGTTCTCGTTTCTTCGATGCCGGCCGTCACCTTGAGTTCCTCGGATCCGATCTGGGATCCAGGAGACTCTCGGAGTCGTGGTCGGGGAGTCTGACCCGAGGGTCGAGATCTCGCTCTTTCTGATCGCATCCTTGGTGCCCGGACTACCCCTCCATCGGCTTCGATTCCTGCTTCGGTGCCGGGGAGAGCCTCATCCTTACATTCTACGGAGGTGTGCTCTCCATTGGCATTCGGGGCAGTGGAAAGGGTTCTCTCCCAGAGGTTGAGATCACAGCTCACCTACTTGGATCCTACCCAGACCCCTCTAATTTTGGATTCTGCTCCCATTACCCTGTCTCAGGGACAGCCCGTGCCAAAGCAACCCCAGGTTGTTCCCCTCAGGCAACCCCCAGAGGCTTACGAATCCTGTCCAGAGAGTCCCACTGGAGAGGAACCTCGTAAGCGCAAGTGTAAGAGGAGGCACTTGGACTCCCCTGAGTCCATTACCACTGATACAGACTTGGATGAAGGAGAGGGATCCCCCAGATCACCTACCAAGGACGTCTCGTTCTGAGACATTATGGAGATCCTCCGCCAAAGAGGAGGTTGGTCAGCCCCCAAACCCTCTGCGGATGAGTCCGTATTCCTGGAGGCCTTTAGCATGGGCCCATCTACTTCCTGGGTCTCCCCTCCAGCGGACCCTTAGGTGGACCTCATCACCACTAGGGCATGGAAGGAGCCTGAAACAGTAGAGCCTATACCCAAAAGGCCAGACAAAATTCTTTCCCCGCCGTCAGGCATGCATGGTCCAAAGGAGCCCTGGTAGATGCTTTGGTGGTTGCAGCTGCCACAAAGAAGGAACTGGCACAGGAGAGTTCCTCTGTTCATCCACCAGACAGAGTCCAGGTCGATGGATCGTTTCGGGAAGTGCATGTACTCATCAGCGACACTTTCTATTCGTGCGCTGAATTACTTGGCACATATTATCCAACTGCAGCGAGACCTTATATTGGAACTGAGTCGCCCCCGGAGTCTGTCGCAACAGGACAAGCAGCCTTTCACTGCGAAGATGACTACACTGAAATCAGTGACAAATACCTCTATGTGTCTCCTCTCTCGTGCTACGGAGGGAGCCGCTAGAGCTGCTGGTACAGGCATTGCCTTGACGCATCACGCCTGGATCAGGCTGTCAATTTGCGGACCCCTTTAAGGAGTCTTTCATCAACGCCCCTTTCGATGGATCATCCCTCTCTGGGAAGACTGTACGTGACACACTAACCCAGAGTGAGAAGGACGGAAAGACTGTCAGCCGTCGGAATCCGCTTTTCTAACCCCCAGAGGTCCTATTCCAGGAACCAAAAGGGGCAAAAGATGTGGTTCCGGAAATCACAGTCCTTTCATGACACTCAGGAATATTCGTCCCCCCAAAGGCAGTGGGGGACAAGATCGATGCCGTCCCAGAGGCAGAGGGGGTCCCAAAAACTTCGGGTCTAGGGAACCTTTTTCCGACAGACCTGCACAGCAACCCTGAGGGGTTGCCCGGCTGCTCTACTCTGGAGGCAGTCAAGGGAAGATTTTCCTTACATCCAGCGGTATGGGAGTCAATTAATGCAGACCGCTGGGTGTTAAACATCATATCCAGAGGATATTCTGTCCCCTTCATTTCCTGTCCCATAACTCCAGCACGCCTTCCAGATGTTCACCCGCTCACATGGAGGCTGCAGCTTTAGAGATTTCGAAGCGGATTCAAAAACGAGCCATCGAGCCGGTCCCCCCAGATCAATCCGGATCAGGCATCTACTCCAGGTTCTTTTTAGTGCCAAAGAAGACGGGGGACCTCAGGCCCATTCTGGACCTGTCTATCCTCAACCTGTCGGTAGAGAAACAAAAATTCCGGATGGTCACTCTACAGTCCATTCTACCGTTTCTGAGAGAATGCGAACTGGATGTGCTCATTAGATCTCCAGGATGCTTACTTATCACATCAAGGTCCACAGGAGCTCTAGGAGGTTTCTACGCTTCCAGCTAGGTGCCAGTCACTTTCAGTTCAGAGCCCTACCCTTTGGTCTCACCACAACCCCCGGGGTGTTAACCAAGGTTATGGCAGTCATAGCGGCTCACCTGAGACTTCAGGGCATTCAGGAATTCCCCTACCTAAACGACTGGCTCTTCACTGCATCCACCAAACGTCTCTTGTGTCAGGCCCTACACTACTTCCTCGGTCTGGCTCACAAGTTAGGCATCACAATCAATATCAACAAGCCCCACCTGGCTCCGGTTCAGATCATAGACTTCATCGGGGCACGGTTAGATTCGATTCAGTCAAAGATTTTTCTCACCCCGGAAAGGATAGAAAATCTCAAGACTCCATGTATCGGCGATCTTGGATCACTCGGTAGTCACAGCAGCCGATGTTCTCAGGGCCCTGGGTTCGATGGCAGCCGCAGTCTCTCTCCTTCCTCTTGCACGTCTTCACATGAGAGTCCTTCAGTGGAATCTAGCAGTTCAATGGTCCTGGCTAGACCTTCCGATGAATTTCCACATCCGAATCAAACGGACATGCAGAACGTCACTCCAGTGGTGGCTTCAATCAGCGGACATTTTTGCAGGACGCAGCTTTCTAGCCCCTCCGGCTCAAGCCACGGTGACCACGGACACTTACCAGCTTGGGTGGGGGGTCACTTCCTGGGAAGAACGGTCCAGGGCATGTGGTCACGTCCATAGACCAAGCTACACATCAATGTCCTGGAGATGAGGGCAGTGCTTTTAGCATTGAGAACCTTCCACCCTGTCCTACCTCGGGGGGCGGTAGCCCTTCAAGCAGACAACATGTCTGTAGTCTGGTATATAAACAAACGGGGAGGGACCCGATCCTACCCCCTTTGTCGCGAGGCCATGAGGGTTTGGGAGTGGGCCTTATCCACCAGCCGGTTTCTCATAGCAACGCACATCCCGGGATGCTCCAACATTGTAGCGGACAGTCTCAGCAGGGCAATCCTTCTGCCTTATGAGTGGTCTCTGAAACAGTCAGTGGCGGAGAAGATCTTCCGTGTTTGGGGTCAACCTTGCTGCGATCTCTTCGCATCTCCTTCCAACGCAAAGTGCAGCAGCTTCTTCGCTCTGATTCCCCCTCTGGATGATGTCCCCAGGGACGCTCTAGTTCATGCTTGGCCTCCCAGGCTACTGTATGCTTATCCCCCATTACCTCTTATTCCGGTTCCTTCAGAGAGCTTGCCGGCTGCAGTGCAAAGTCATTCTCATAGCTCCCTTCTGGCCACGTCAAGTGTGGTTTCCCTTCCTATGGTCTCACCTGTTGGCTCCTCCATGGACTCTAGATCCATGCCCGGATCTGATTTCTCACCCATCAGGCTTGCCCCTGCCCAACCTGGGCAGTCTCAAGCTGACTGCATGGCTGCTCCAATTCCCATGATCATCAGGACTCCTGGACTTTCGTCCCTTGTTAAGAATATTGTGGTAGCTTCTCTTAAAGCCTCCACTAGGAAACTCTACAATAGCTAGTGGAGACGTTTTTGTTTTTGGACCTCTCAGCGCAATCTGAACCCATTTACAACCCCTGTTCCGGTCATACTGTACTTTCTGGCCGATCTTTTTCGATCAGGCGCAAGTGCTTCCACCATCAAGGTTCAGCTGGCTGCCATCTCTAATTTTCATGTGGGTGAAAATAAGGTTGCTCTGGCTTCTGCCAAATTGTGTAAAGCTTTCCTGAAGGGCACTTTTTTATTGCGACCACCAGTTAAAGAAACGGTGCCCCCCCTGGGGTCTGACTTTAGTCCTTCAGGCTTTAACCTCTCCCCCCTTCGAGCCAGCCGGTTCAGTTCTAATGAAGTTTTTGTCGTGGAAGACCGCCTTCTTGGTCGCCATGACTTCAGACAAGAGAGTTTGAGTTGCAGGCCTTATCCTCCTTGCCCCCCTATTTGGTTTTCCACAAGGATAGGTTTTCGTTGTGTACGAACCATTCCTTTTCTTCCCAAGGTGTCCTCAGCAGCTAATATTAATCAGTCTATAAATTTGCCAGTCATCTTCTCAAATTTCCAAAATAGAGGTGAACGTAAGCTTCATTTATTGGATGTCCATAGACAGCTTTGTTTTTACCTCCATAGGACTAAACCCTTCCGGAAGTCGGATCAATTGTCTCTTTTTCAAAACCATTTTTGGACAAAGCAGTTTCGAAAGTGTCCTTAGCAAGGTGGATCACTCTTTGTATTGCACAGGTTTATAAGGACAAAGGTTCATCTCCTCCTGATGTATTGAAGGCTCATTCCACTAGAGCAATGGCCACTTCTGCAGCTTTCTGGTCAAGAGTTCCGTTAGACGATATCTGTGCTGCAGTGACTTGGGCCAATTTGCACACATTCATCTCTCATTATAAATTGGATCTTATTTCTAGAGAGGAGAGCATCCTTTGGCTCTGCGGTGCTCAGAAATATCCTTCCATAAGGGCCTACCAGGAGTACTAGTAGCTGGGGACTCTGTCCGATATGTGCAGAATGAATGAAGTCAACTACTTCAGATAAAGAAGTTATGTTCTTACCATAACATTCCATCTGAGTAGTAGACTTCATTCTTCAGCACCTTCCCCCCCTCCATCCCCCTCACTCTTCAGGTTTTTCCTGTTTAGGATTGTGGTTATGTTGCCATTTAGTGTCAGCAAACTCGATCTGGGGTTAGATAGGAGGAAGTGATGTAATATAGGTAAGGGAGTAGCTTGGAGCTCGGAGCTGATGCTTGAAAAGTTTTGCTGGCTCGGATCCGAATGGGATCCATATACCCATATGTGCAGAAGAATGAAGTCGTCTACTATGATGGAACGTTATGGTAAGAACATAACTCTTTTTTTAAGTATAGTTTCCCAAGGATACAGATTCCATTTCCACACCTTACCAACCCTAAACGGTTGGCCAGACCTACCCCCAAATCAGTGGGCAGAGGCTCAACAGCAGGTTCTCTCCAAGTGTCAGGGCTATTCAACCTGTCCCAGCAAAAGAATGGGGACAAGGTTTTTACTCAAGACTTTAAAGACAGCTCCTGGCGTCCTATCCTAAACACCTTTTTGGTAATCCCAAAATTCAAAATGCTAACTCTTCTTCACCTGCTTCCCATGTTAGGCAAAAATGCCTAGTTGGCAACATTAGACTTAAAGGAAGCATACCTGTGCATCCCAATAATGGAATCTTGCAGAAAATACCTACGCTTCTACTCCAGCCTAGGACCTTTGTATTGGAAAAGCTCACTCTACCTCGTTTTGAGCCAGCTGCAACTGCAGAGTTGAAATTCCTTTCTTGGAAAACAGCCTTCCTTCTAGCCATCACTTCAGCAAGAAGAGTGTCAGAATTAAAGGCCCTCATGGCAGTGGAGCCCTTCATCATCATACATACGGACAGGGTATCCCTCAGGACCAATCCTTCCTTTATGCCCAAGGTGGTATCCAGTGTGGCCATCAATCAGTTCATTCATTTGCCCACCTTCTTTTCTAATCCACAGAACAAAGGAGAATGAATGCTGCATTCTTTGGACTTGCACAGACAGCTTAGATTTTATTTAGACAGGACTAAGCCTCTCAGGAAAACTGAACAGCTGCTAGTTGCCTTTGCTGCAGGGGCAGAGGGGAAGGCCATTTCAAAGCAAACCATTTCTAAGTGGATAGGCCATTGCATTTATTTCTGCTATAAGCACCATGGAAAACCTATCCCACAGGGGATTAGATCTCATTCCACCAGGGCTGCATCTACTTCTACAGCCTTTCTCAGCGGTGTTCCTACCAGGAACATCCTAGAAGCTGCTACCTGGAGTTCTGTACATACCTTCACCAAGCATTACCACTTGCCAATTTTTTCTAAATCCAGAGCTGGTTTTGCCACTGCAGTCCTGCAGCGCCTAATAGCTAGTCCTAATGCTCTCTGATTGCCTCCTCCCTTACTTAGCTTTGGGAATCTACCCAAATGTAATGACTGCAACAGTGAAACACGAAGAACATAGTACAGTTGTGTACACTTACCATAAATGTCGATGTTAGAGTTTATTCACTGTTGCAGTCCTGGTTACCCTCCCTCCAGCCCCCTGACTTCTATTGGCTGTACCTCTATTCTTGTTTACTGTATTTAAGCTTTCTGGTATATTTGCTTTTTGTTAGAGGTGTAACATTGTATATAATTGCCTCCCTATGGGGGCACCTGACATTTGGGGCAAGAAAAACTGATGTAATGGCGTCGGCTGCATGCTTTATACCCCTTGACTACCTGACATCATGGAAGAAGACAGCAACTGACGCAGGACCCAAGACTTTGATAATCAGGCCGGCTGAGGGCTACCTGCAAGCAGAGAACCCAAATGTAATGACTGCAACAAGTGAATACACTCAAACATCTACATTTATGGTAAGTATACACAACTGTACTTTGTGTACACTTACCATAAATTTAGATGTTCGAGTGTATTCTCTGTTGCAGTCCTGGATGTTCTTCGTGTTTCACTGTTGCAGTCATTACATTTGGGTAATCCTGCTGGCAGGTTGCCCCCAGCCGGCCTGAATTCCAAAGTCTTGGGCCCTGCGTCGGCTGCTGTCGCCCCTTTCCTGATGTCAGGTCGTCAGGGGTATAAAAGAAGCAGCCGATGCCATTTTCTTCAGTCTTTCTTGCCGGCGGTGCCCAAACCGGAAGCAGTTTGCAAGTGTCGATCGGCTGACTCTTGAAATTTTCGTGTGTGAGTTTCCGATCCGAAGTCTTCAATAAAGCTAAGTACCCGGTTGGGGAAACTTTTTTTTTTTTTTCTTGCTCCAGACCGATGTCAGAAAAAGTTAATAATTGTATTTCTTGCTGAAAGCAAATACCTCATAAGGATTTTCATTCTTATTGTATTCCTTGCCTAGGCCCTGATCACAACATAACTGGTTGTCGGTTTTGTGCTAGATTTAACCAACGCACTATTAGGCGTCGGTATGATTTTGCTTTAAACTTTTTTGGACGCCGGTTTAATTATCCTGAAATGTCAGATAGCCATCCGACTACTGGAGTTTACAAAAAACGCAAACAAAAAGAAAAACAACCGAGGCCCAAAACCCACGACGAAGCTTCTTCTAAGCCAGTCGCCAGTTCTCAGCGAGGCACTTTCGCAGCCCCTGACACCCGCTACTTTAGAGTCGCAGGCCACTGGTGACTCCCACGTGGAGTCGGTCATGCCGCTAGATACTCAAGGTGTTGGAGCCTGACGCTAATCCCTCAGATGGGTCTGGAGCCGCTGAGCAGGCATTGGCTTCTGAGGGTGTATTCAGACCCAAACATCTTTACATTAAAACGACTTCAACATCAAAGGCAAAGACCAAAGCACCTTCTAAAGCAAGGAAACAAACTCAAGAGCCACGTGGACAGGCCTCTATGCCCAAAAAACAGATACTTAAAATGGCCGAAGACTTGATTAACTTGATCAGGAGTTCCATCCCCCTCCTGATAAGAGGCCTAGGCAAGACACTGACTATGAATCTTCAGATCAGGTTTCTATTTCTTCTGATTCCTCTTCTGATCAAGAATATTCTCTTCCCCCCTATGAGGATTCTGATGCTGAAGAATCTATATCTTCAGCATCTCCTTCTGAGGACTATTCCTTTGGGAAAACCTTGCATACCATGAAGGAGCATTTCCACTGGGAGAGCCAAGATTTTTCAGAATCTAAAAAGAGGCTCAGAGATTTTCTCTTCCTCAGCACAGGCCTCTAGCTATTCCACCTGTGTTGGACATTGTAGATGTGTTTTCGGAGTCTAGTCTGACCCCTGACTCCTTACCCCCAGCTCCTGTTAAGCCTGACAGGACTCTCACAAATTTCTTTTTAAAAACCCTGCTGCTGACCCAGAAACTGTTTCACAGGGTCCAAAGCAAGTTAAGGCTTCCACTGCAAAAAACCTAACCCCCTCTGACAGGGATTCAAGGGCACTGGATAGATGGGGGAAAAAAGGTTTACACATCTGCAACTTTGGCTATAAGGGCCTTAAACTGTCGATTTCATATGCTTAAGTATCAGCAACATGTCATGGGATAGCTTAAACAGAAAATATTGTTAAATTCTGAATGTGCAGAAAACAAGGAAATGCAGGATTTATTGTATGTAGCAGAACAAGTTGGAAAGCATACTTTGCAATGTGGTTTTGATTCTTTGGAGGCCTCCTGCAGGGCCGCAGTTACGGGTTCTGTAATTAGGAGGCATGCTTGCTTAAAGAAACAAAATTTGCCTGATCATGTTGAAGTTAAATTACTAGATGCACCTTTGCAGCATGATACTTTGTTTGGTGTTACAGCAGAAGAGGTGTTAAAGAAAGTGGAGGACAAAGCTAAATCTATGCAAACTGTCAAAAAATTTTTTACAAGTACAGCCAACCAGGTTTAGTAGACACTGGCCCTACAAAAAATTGGTCCTTTCCTGTGTCAGACAGACCTCAAATGGGCAAAACCAGACGCCCTAGGGGGTAGATCCCAAGCGCAAGGTTCTTATAGGCCCAAACAATGGGGTGCTTCTACTTCCAAAGCTGGCGAATATAGATCACAAACATACAGAAAACAGTCCCAATGACTTCACCCTGCCTGCACCAAGCACTTATCTTCTGGCAGCACCTTTAGGGGGGAAATTAGCACTTTTTGCTCAAAATTGGCACATCATAACCCAGGACAAGTGGGTTCTAAACAGTGTCACAGGGATACAAGTTCCATTTCCATGCTATGCCAAAGGCAAACGGATGGCCAGATATGCCAAAAAATCAATGGGCAGAAGCACAAAAACAAGTCTCATCCCTCATGGACGTGGGGGCCATTCAACAAGTACCAGAACAAGTGCAGGGACAAGGATTTTACTCAAGACTGTTCCTGGTACCCAGAAAGGACAAGGCCTGGAGGCCGATACTGGACCTATCTATTCTGAACACTTTCCTGGATATTCCAAAATTCAAAATGTTGACTTTGCAGCAGCTTCTGCCCATGTTGGGCAAGAATGCTTTGGCTTGTGACTTTAGACCTAAAAGAGGCATACCTGCATATTCCAATCAGACAATCATGCAGGCGATACCGAAGATTCAAGGCTGGTTCAATGCATTACCAATTCTCTGCACTGCCCTTTGGCTTATCTACTGCGCCCAGGGTCTTTACAAAGTGCCTGGCCCCAGTAATTGCATTCTGCAGACAGAGGAATACAAATATATCCTTACTTGGTCGACTGTCTCATTCAAGCAGAGAAAAAGGACATTCTTCAACATCTGGCATTTGTGAAAAGACTTCTAACATGCCTAGGGTGCACAGTCAACAAAAAGAAATCAAAACTAGTACCCTCACAAGAGATAATATTCCTGGGTGCAAGCTTGAATACAACTGCCCAGATGGCTTCTCACGCCAGATAAACAAAGGCAACTGACTACCTATTTCAAAATGCTGGCAACAAAGGCCCAGTTATCTGCAAGAAAAATTCTGCAGGCTTTGGGCTTCATGGCATCCTGCATCCTACTAATTCCATATGCAAGACTGCATATGAGGAAACTTCAGTGGTACCTAAAAAGTGTTTGGACTCAACATTGCCATAGCCCGGAAACAGTCATTACTCACATTCCCTGCCTGCAACAGGAGTTTCGATGGTGGGCAAAGGTTTGTCACCAGAACAAGGGACAGCCATTCACATTACCTCCAGCCGGGCAGACACTAATGACATGCATCAGATTATGCCTGGGGAGCCCACATGGCAGGAAGAGGCATTCAGGGCACATGGTCCTCAAACCAAATGCATGTACATATCAATCAAAAAGAGATATTAGCGGTTCAAAATGCCCTGACAGCCTGACCTTCTTCATCCGGGACAACTACTGATAGACAACACCACGGTCATGTGGTATATAAGCAAGCAGGGGGGCACACACTCTTACCCCCTTTGCGACTAGCCATGACCTTGTGGGTCACAGCTTTGACTTACCAAGTACATCTGCAGGCACAATTCCTGCCAGGAAAAGAAATACTCCAGCAGATGAACTAAGCAGAAACCTCATGGAACCCCACGAGCGGAAGCTGGATCCACAAGTCTTCAGCATGATAACAAGGAAATGGGGATGCCCGGACATAGATCTATTTGCCTCCCGTCTCAATTGCCAACTAAAAAGATTCTGCACAAGGACTTACCACAGACAAGCATGGAAAGTGGACGCCCTGTCATTCAGCTGGAGAAACCTATCAGTGTATGCCTTTCCTCCACTGCCTCTCCTCCCCAAGGTGCTCCTAAAGGTCAGACATGATTGCCCCAGACTGGCCACGCCAGTACTGGTATCCAATACTAAGGAAGTTATCTCTATACCCGGCTTTGACCTTACCTCAAATACCTCGACTACTGTCCCAGCAAAACAATCAGATCATGCACAGCCTTCTCAGGACATTAAACTTGGCAGCATGGCGGATAATGTAGACATACAAAAAACACTTCTCAGCAAAGTTGTGATGGATGTCATTCTGGAAGCCAGAAGGCCTAGTACTAGAAAGTCTTATGCTGGAAAATGGAAGAGATTCTGTGCCTGGAACCAGGCACAAGGAACTGATACAGCGGTACCAAATATTCTTCAGATTTTGCAATACTTAATGAGATGCTGGACAAAGGCCTATCTTTTTCATCTATTAAAATTCATGCCTCTGCCATTTCGGCTCATTACAATACAGAGCCACCACTTTTTTCTCACCCTTTATTAAGGCAGTACCTCAGAGGAGCCAAAAATTTAAGGTCCACAAGAAGACTATCAATACCTGCATGGGACCTCAACTATGTCTTGGAAAAGCTCACCCTGCCTCCTTTTGAGCCAGCAGCTACAGCAGATATGAAGTTTTTATCTTGGAAAACAGCTCTGCTCTTGGCAATTACTTCTGCAAGACTAGTTTCAGAGCTACAGGCGCTCATGGCTGTGGAACCTTTCATCATTTTTCATCCGGATAGAGTCTCCCTGAGGACAAACCCAACATTTATGCCTAAAGTAGTGTCCAGTGTGGCTCTTAACCAAGATCCATCTGCCTACTTTTTACCCAAATCCACAAAGCAAGGGGGAGAGAATTCTGCATTCTTTGGACGTACACAGCTTAGATTCTACTTGGACAGAACCAAAGCTTTTCAGGAAAACAGAGCAATTACTAGCGGCATATGCTGCAGGATCGCAAGGAAAGCCCATCTCAAAGCAGACTATTTCTAAGTGGTTAGGCCACTGCATTTGTTTCTGCTACTTACACCATGACAAGCCAGTGCTTAAGGGCATTAGGCCTCATTCCACCAGAGCTGCAGCCACCTCAGCAGCCTTTCTCAGGAGAGTACCTACCACAGACATTTTAGAGGCGGCAACCTGGAGTTCAGTGCACACCTTTACAAAGCATTATAATCTGCCACTCTACTCTAAATCCAGGGCAGGCTTTGCCACTGCAGTTCTGCAGGGCCTCATAGCCGCTCCTATTGCTGTCTAGTTCCAGCCTCCCAACCATAGCTGTGGGACTCTACTCAAATGTAATGACTGCAACAGTGAAACACGAAGAACATAGTACAGTTGGTGTACACTTACCATAAATGTAGGTGTTCGAGTGTATTCACTGTTGCAGTCCAGGTTACCCTCCCACTTTCCCCCTTTTTCTTTTGGATCTTATCTTTCCTTCTCTGATTTGTACTACCTATGTGGTGCATTTGCTTATAGATGAAGGTAAAATTTATATTGATGTATTTCTGAATATATACATAAAGTTTGGCTACCCTTTTTGGGGGCACCTGACATCTGGGGCAAGAAAAACTGAAGGAAATGGCGTCTGCTGCTTCTTTTATACCCCTGACGTCAGGGAAGGGGTGACAGCAGCTGACGCAGGACCCAAGACTTTGGAATTCAGGCCGGCTGAGGGCAAACCTGCCAGCAGGATTACCCAAATGTAATGACTGCAATAGTGAATACACTCTACATGGTAAGTGTACACAACTGTACTTTACCCTCCCTCCAGTCCCCTGACTTTTCTATTCTTTTTATCTATCCTCTTTTTGGCCATATCTTATGGCAGTGATATTTACTTTTTACAGGAGGTGTTCCACACCATGCAATTGCTTTCTATTTTGGGGGCTCCTGACATCTGGGGCAAGAAAGACTGATGTAATGGTGTAGGCTGCATGTTTATACCCACCTGACGTCATGGAAGAGGCGACAGCATCTGATGCAGAAATCCCAAGACTCTGGTATTCGAGCCGACTGAGGGCTACCTGCAGGCAGATAACCCAAGTGTGATGACTGCAACAGTGAATACGCTCTAACATCTACATTTATGGTCAGTGTACACAACTGTACTTTCTTCGTGTTTCACTGTTGCAGTCAACACACTTGGGTTATCTGCCTGCAGATAGCCCTCAGTCGGCCCGAATACCAGAGTCTTGGGATTTCTGTGTCGGATGCTGTCGCGTCTTCCATGACGTCGGGGGTATAAAACATGCCGCCAATGCCATTACATCAGTCTTTCTTGCCGAGAAGAAGCCCGAAGCAGTTCGCAAGTGCCAGTCGGCTGCTACCTAAAAATGTTTGTTTTTTCGAGTTTCAGACCTGAAGTCTTCTAAAGCTTAGTATCCCGTTGGGGATTCTTTTTTCTTGCTCTAACCGATTAAAAAAAAATTAACAATTGTCTTGCCTGTCGAAAGCAAATTCCTCAGAGATTTTCATTCTTACTGCGTCACCTGTTTAAGTCCAGACCACAATGTTCCTAGCTGTCGGTTTTGTGCCTTGTTTAATGCCCGAACCATTCGTCGTCGGGCTATTTTTGTAGGTAAATTCTTTATCCGACTACTGATCTTCTGAAAAAGGACAAAGACGGAGACCAACCGCATAGGTCAAAAACTGCCAATGACACTTCCGTTTAGCTAGTCGCCAGTCCGCCGGTAGTCAGTGAGGTGCCTTTGCAGCCCCTGATGCCAGCTTCTACAAATTAGCAGGCCTCTGCTGACACCCATTCGGAGTCTGGTATGCTGCAAGATGCTTCGACTATGGAACCTGCAGATGTCTCTACCTTGAATGGGTCCTGAGCCGCTGTGCAGGCACCTGCTTCTGAGGGTGTATTCTGACCTACCGATATTCATATTAATCTGCCAACTTAATTTCCTATTAAAACTGCCGAGTTTCTCAGGCCCAGAGTTTGCACTATGCCTAGAAAACTGACGTCCAAAGCTCTTGCTCAACCTCCCATGCCACAAAAAAAATGCTTGGAATGGCTGAAGACCTTATTATTCTAATTAGTGGAAGCCAGCCTTCCCCTGCCAAAAGACAAAGAATTGAATTTCCTTCTGATTCTACAGACCAGGAGTCTGATGACTCTAACCCTTCTGATTACCAGGATGTACCCTTGTCTACCTATGAGGATTCAGATGCAGAGGAATCCATTCCCTCTGCTTCCCCTCCAGAGGATTTCTCATTTGGTAAAACCTTGCATACCTTGAGAGCATTTCCGCTGGGAATGCCAGGACTATCCCCAGTCCAAAAAGAGACTCTGGGAATTTTTCGATTTGCCTCAGCACAGGCCTCTAGCTATACCCCCTGTCCTGGATATTGTAGATGATGTATTCTTGGAGTCCAGTCTTACTCCTGACACCTTACCACCAGCTCCTAGAAAACCTGACCGGTACTACAGAGTACCTGATTCTCATATTTTTCTTTAAGAATCCTACTGCGGATCCAAAGACCATTTCCCAGGGACCTAAAGGCATTAAGGCTACTACAGCCAAAAATCCTACCCCTTCAGACAAGGATTTTAGAGCTTTAGACAGATGGGGTAAGAAGGTATATACCTCTTGCAACTCTTGCCATCAGGACTTTGAATTGCCATTGTTGGAAGTACCAGCAACATATTATGGAACTTTTCATCCAGAAAAAAGGAGGTCATTGTCCCACCGTACTCATCCCTCATTAGACCCATTATAGACTACAACACCCCATTTGGCATGTACCTCTCAAGACATCTTCAACAACTGGAAAGGCCGCAGAAAATACCTCACTAAAAGAATCACAGACCTAAAGCAGATGCCCTATGCTGACCGCCTTAAACTCCAGCTATACTCTGTCGCATATAGTCTACTCCGAGGCGATCTTTGCTTAACATACAACGCCTTGTCAAACCCAGAGTTGTTGGACATGCTACACTTAAAGAAATCCCAATCCCTCACAGCCGCACCCTCCAGGGATCTAAACCTTGTCATCACAATAAACGAAACATGCTGGAGGGATAGGTTCCTGACCCAGAGACTCCCCAGCCTCTGGAATAGACTGCCCATATATGTCAAGCAGAGTGCCTCTTTGGCCCTCTTCAAAGGGAGCCTTGATGATTGGATGGGAGAAAGGAAATTCACCCCAGGGACCACCCCCAGGGACCACGTCAGTCGCCCTGGTAGACACAGGGGTCTAGGGAAGTAAATAATGTGGGAAGAAATAGCCAGGGAATTGTTATGGCTAGGCTTGTATAGGCCCTAGGGCTGATAGCCTAGTACCAACCTATGAACTAATTAAATAAAAAATGGTGTTACTTCACATTGTGCAGAAAATTAAGATTTACAAGAGTTAATGCATTCTGCAGACCAAGTTAGTAAGCATACTTTGCAATGTGGGTTTGATGCCTTAGAAGCATCTTGCAGGGCTGCTGTCACTGGGTCTGTACTGAGAAGGCATGCTTGGCTAAAGGAAGTAACAAATTACTAGATGCTCCATTAAATCTGGAGCGTTTGTTTGGGACAAAAGCAGAAGTTGTTCTGGAAGAAAAAACTAAATCTATGCAAACAGTCAAAGATTTCTTACAGGTGCAGCCACCTAGATTCAGTAGGCATTGGCCTTCAAAAACTGGTCCTTTCCAGTCCCTCTCAGTCCAAACCCAGGGGAAACAGACCACCAAGACTGCAGTCTCCGGGTATGCAGAGATCTAAACAATGGAGTGTTTCCACCTCAAAACCAGGGAGTGGTAAGCCACCCCCTTATGGAAAATGTTCACAATGACTTACTAATTATCCTTTCCAGCCATGCCCAAGTACTTGCACCCCTAGGAGGAAAACTTGCCCTTCATGCAAAGAAATGGATGTTCTAAACATTGCAACCCAGGGCTACAGATTCTACTTCCACTCATTGCCAGCACCAAGCGGGTTGCCAGACCTTCCTCCAAACCAGTGGGCACTGGCTCAAGAGCAGGTACTTCCCCTTCTCCATATCATTCAACCTTTTCCAGTAGAACAAAGGGGACAGGGATGTTCTTCGTGTTTCACTGTTGCAGTCATTACATTTGGGTAATCTGCTGGCAGGTTGCCCTCGGTTGGCCTGAATTCCAAAGTCTTGGGTCCTGCGTCGGTTGCGGTCTCCTCTTCCATGACGTCAGGTCATCAGGGGTATAAAACATGCAGCCGACACCATTTTCTTTAGTCTTTCTTGTTGCGTGGTGCCCGAAGCAGAAGCATTTCGCAAGTGCCGGTCTGCCAACTACTGAAATATTCCAGTTTGAGTTTCAGAACCTTCACTAAAGCTAAGTACCCCGTTGGGGAAACTTTTTTCTTGCTTTTTGTCGTTGTCAGAAAAAGTTAATAATTGTATTACTTGTGGGAAGCAAATACCTCATAAGGATTTCCATTTATACTGTATTCCTTGCCTAGGCCCTGATCACAACGTCCTGGCTGTTGGTTTTGCGCTAGATTTAACCAACGCACTATTAAGCTTCTGTATATTTTTGCATCAAAGTGTTTTGGAAACAGATTTAACTACCCGGAATTGTCGTCGGATAGCAAACCGACTACCGGAGTACATAAAAAAATGCAAAGAAAAGGACAGAGAAAGGTAGTTGAGATCCAAAACCGATGACGAAGCTTCTCCTAAGCCAGTCGCCGGTACTCAGTGAGGCGCTTTCGCAGCCCCTGATGCCTGCTACCTTCAAGTTGCAGGCCTCTATCGACACCCCTGTGGAGTCCGGCATGCCGCAAGATACTCAAGGTATTGGACCGACGGATGCATCTCCCTCAGATGGGTCCGGAGCCGCTGAGCAGGCACCGGCTTGTGAGGGTGTATTCAGACCTCAACATTTGTATATCAAACTGACGACAGCTGCAAGATCAAAGACAAAAGCAACTTATAAAACTAAAAAACTGATGCATGAGCCACGTGCACAGGCCTGTATGCCTAAAAAACAGATGATCAAAATGGCTGAAGACCTTATTACCTTGATCAGGGGTACCCATCCCCCTCCAGATAAGAGGCCTAGGCAAGACACTGATTATGAATCTTCAGATCAGGTTTCTATTTCTTCTGATTCCTCTTCTGATCAGGAATTCTCTATACCTCCCTATGAGGATTCTGATGCTGAGGAGTCTATTCGCATCTCCTCCTGAGGATTATTCATTTGCAGAAACCTTGCATACTTTGAGGGAGCATTTTCACTGGAAGAGTCAAGACTTCTAAGAATCAAAAAAGGTGGTCAGGGATTTCCTCCTCCTCCCTCAGCACAGGCCTTTAGTCATTCCCCCGGTTTTTAGACGTTGTGGCTGATGTGTTTTCGGAGTCGAGCTTGACCCCTGACTCCTTATCTCCTGCACCCATTAAGCCTGACAGATACTACAGAGTCCCTGACTCTCACAAATTTTTATTTAGAAACCCTGCTGCTGACCCTGAAACCATTTCACAGGGTCCAAAGGGAGTTAAGGCCTCAACAGCAAAAAATCTTACACCCTCTGACAGAGATTCAAGGGCACTGGACAGATGGGGGAAAAGGTTTATACATCTGCAACCTTGGCAATCAGGGCCTTAAACTGTCAATTTCATATGCTTAAGTATCAACAACATGTTATGGGTTTGCTGAAACAGAAAATTATGTTGATTTCAGAATGTGCAGAAAATAAAGAATTACAGGAATTACTGCATGCAGCTGAACATGTTGGAAAGCATACTTTGCAAGGTGGTTTTGATTCCTTAGTGGCCTCCTGCACGGCCGCAGTTACTGGATCTGTGATTAGGAGGCATGCCTGGTTAAAGGAACAAAATCTGCCTGATCATGTTAAAGCTAAATTGCTAGATGCACCTTTACAACATGATTCACTGTTTGGTATTAAGGCAGAAGAGGTTTTAAAGAAAATGGAAGACAAAGCTAAGTCTATGCAAACTATTAAAGACTTCTTGCAAGTGCAGCCACCAAGATTCAGTAGACACTGGCCTACAAAAAATTGGTCCTTTCCTGTGTCAGAGCTCAAAGGGGCAGATCCAGACGCCCTAAGGGTTCCAGATACCAGGCGCAAGATTCATACAGGTCAAAGGAATGGGGCGCTTCCACCTTCAAATCTGGAGGAGATAACGCGCAGACTTACAGAAAGCAATCCCAATGACTTCCCTCTGCCTGCACCAAGCACTTATCTTTTGGCAGCACCCATAGGGGAAAATTAGCACTTTTTGCTCAAAATTGGCAGTTAATAACCCAGGACAAGTGGGTACTAAACATCATATAACAGGGATACAGATTCCATTTCCACACACTGCCAATGGCAAACGGTTGGCCAGATTTGCCAAAAAATCAGTGGTCCAAGGCACAAACAGATTACGTCCCTCATGGATATGGGGTCCATTCAGACCATACCAGAACAGGAAAAAGGACAAGGTTTTTACTCAAGACTGATGTTCTTAGTGTTTCACTGTTGCAGTCATTACATTTGGATAATCCTGCTGGCAGGTTGCCCTCAGTCGGCCTGAATTTCCAAAGTCCTGGGTCCTGCTCGGCTACTGTCACCCTTTCCATGACGTCAGGTCGTCAGGGGTATAAAAGAAACAGCCGACACCATTTTCTTCAGTCTTTCTTGCCGCGCAGTGCCCGAAACAGAAGCAGTTAGCAAGTGTCGGTCGACTCCTGAGATTTTCATGTTAGAGTTTCAGATCCGAAGTCTTCAATAAAGCCAAGTACCCCGTTGGGGAAACTTTTTTCTTGCTCCAGACTGATGTCAGAAAAAGTAAATAACTGTATTTCTTGTGGAAAGCAAATACCTCATAAGGACTTTCATTCTTACTGTATTCCTTGCCTAGGCCCTGATCACAACGTTTCTGGTTGTTGGTTTTGTGCTAGATTTAACCAACGCACTATGAAGTGTCGGTATGATTTTGCTTTAAACTATTTTGGACGCCGGTTTAATTACCCAGAAATGTCGTCTGATAGCCATCCGGCTACCGGAGTTCACAAAAAACGCAAAGAAAAGGAGAGTGATAGACAACCGAGGCCCAAAACCGACAAAGCTTCTCCTAAGCCAGTCACCGGTTCTCAGTGTGGCACTTTCACAGCCCCTGACGCCCGCTACTTTAGAGTCGCAGGCCACTACCAACTCCCATGTGGAGTCGGACATGCCGCTGGAAACTCAAGATCTGAAGTAGTTAACTTCATTTGTGTATCAACCTATGGGTTATCAGATCCATATCGGATCCAAGCCGGCAGTTTCCAACAGCTGAGATCTGAGCTACAAGCTCCTCCCCCTACCCACAATCCCCTGCCATCCCTCCCTGACCTCCGATCTAGCTTGCCGCGGTTACACCAACAGCTTGATCTCGAGCTTCCGGGCCTTAGAGCGTATTTTCTGTGAGAAAATCTTCTCTTTTTTTGAGTAGCTAAAGTTTTGTGTGTGAAGTAAGTGTGTGTTTTTCTAGGATAGTTTTTTTTAAACTAATCGTTAGTGTACCCTTTTTTATGTATTGCTCCCCTGTTTCGTGAGAGCATTAGGGTGTGTGTGGTGTTGGGGCCTAGTGAGTGTGTTTTTAGTTTACTATGGCAGAGGCTCCCAAAACATTTTTTTTCTAAATGTACTGAGTGTGGCCATAAGCTCTCCCCAGTGGATGGCCACACTCGGTGCGTTTTATGCCTTGGGGTTGAACACCTGTCATCTGGCTGCACTATTTGTGCAGCGTTCAACCCCAGGGCTCTCAAGGACCAGAGGTCAAAGCTGATTCTGGCAGGACTTCTGCCCCCGGACTCTGCTCCATCCTCCAGTCCCCCCGTGGCTCCTGCTGCGGCAGCGCCTATTGCTACTTCCCTTCCCTTGGCCGGGACTCGACCTCCCACCTTGGGCCAAGAGGATAGGGAAGCTAGACGTGAGAAGCGCAAGGAGAAGCATCACAAGCGGCGGGCCGAAGCCTCTGAATCAGCCCCGCCAGCCAAGCGGGCCCCCCCCCCCCCCGAGACCTCCAAGCCTTCTCCTTCTCAGCTCCGTTCACCCTGCTTCTCGCCGGGGCCAGAGGAGGAGGAGGCCCGGTCACCTTCGAGGTCATCGAGGCGGCACTCCTGTCCCGCCTCGGTGGCCTCCTCTAGGTCCACTAGAAGTTTAACTGATGCAGACTTGGACCGGATGATGCGAAGGTTCCTCCAGGCCCAGCTGCAGATGGGAGTGCTCCTGCCCCCCCCCCCCCCCCCCGGGGGGAGCTCGACCCCATGTTTTATCCAGATTGCTCCTTCCCCGACCCGCTTCCCGGGTTCGGGGTCTTCGGAGCCGACTAGCGTTGGAGCCGGGGGACTCTCAGCGCCGATGGCACCCTCAAGTCTGTCGGGTCCCTTTTCTGCATATCCAAGCTCTCGGAGCCGAGAGCTGAGCTTCGGATCCGAGACAGCATGCCTTCGGCTCCATCCAGGTCGGAGCATGCTGCCCCTTCGGATCCGATCACCACGGCACCGATCCACACGTCGGATCCGAGGGAGGGTCTGCTCTCAGATCCTAGGGAGAGCAGCTCTCCTTCGGCCTTCGACGTGGTGGAGAGGGTTCTGTCGAGGGACTCCAGGCCCCCGGCCCTAGCTACGGCTCCACCCTGCACTCCCTCTGACAGGCCCGACTTCCGTCACCCGGCCCCAGGGACAACCTGCTCTTACATCCCAGATCGTTCCTTTGTTGGAACAGGATGTGGTTGGTGAGGCCTCCTCGGACAGCCCCCCTGAGGAAGTCCCTCACAAACGCAAGTGCAAAAGGAGGCACTTGGACTCCCCTAAGTCCTTGACAGAGGACACGGACTTGGAGGCTCCCCAAGATCACCCCCGAAGACGTCTCATTTGGAGACATCATGGAGATGCTCAGGATTAGAGGGGGGTTGTCTGCCCCAAAGCCTACCTCGGACGAGTCCGTGTTTCTGGAGACATTTGAAGCAGGCCCGTCTACCTCTTAGGTGTCCCCTCCAGCCGACCCCCTGGTAGACCTGATCACTACCAGGGCATGGAAGGAGCCGGACAGTTTGGAGCCCGTTCCCATGAGGCCGGACAGAATTCTTAGCCCCCCCCCCCCCTCGGACAGGTCACATTGGAGTAAGGGGTCCCCCGTAGATGCCATGTTGGTGGCGGCTGCTACTAAAAGGGAACTAGCCCAGGAGAATCCCACGGTCCATCCTCCTGACAAGGAGTCTCGGGCGATGGACCGCTTGGGGAAGCGGGTGTTTGCTTCAGCCACCTTTTCGGTAAGGTCGCTGAACTATATGGCACATGTAATACGACTCCAGCGGGACCTTATCAGAGTACGCTGGGTCGCCCCCAGAGTCCATGTCAGCAGAGGACAAACAAGTTTACTCTACCCGAATGGCCACTCTCAGGTCTTGTTCCAATACCTCTATGCGGCTACTATCCCATGCTACGGAGGGAGCCGCTAGAGCTAGCGGAGCGGGCATCGTCCTAAGGTGACCGGCGTGGCTCCGCCACTTTGATTTCGCAGTACTCTTTAAGGCGTCATTCGCTATCACCCCGTTTGATGGTTCTGCCCTCTTTGGCAAGACCGTACGCGACACCTTGGTCCAGAGCGAGAAAGATGGGAAGACGCTGTCTGCCGTCAGAGTCTGCTTCTCTGCTCCCCAGAGGTCCTTCTCCAAGAACCAAAAGGGACAGAAGATGTGGTTCCGGAAGTCTCAGCAGTCCCGTTTCGCTCAGGACCCCCCGTCCTTCAGGGGCAGAGGAGGACAAAGTGGATGCCGCCCTCGAGGCAGAGGGGGTCCGAAAAACTTTGGGTCCAGAGAACCTTTCTCTGATCGGCCCACGCAGCAACCCTGAGGGGTTGCCCAACTGCTCCACTCTGGAGGCAGTCGGGGGGGTGTTTCTCGAGGCACCTAGCAGCTTGGGAGTCCATCACAACAGACCGCTGGGTGCTTCGGATTATATCCAGAGGCTACGAGATTCCGTTTCTTCATCCCCCTCTCAGACCCAGATCCCTCCCCGATGTTCCACCTGATCAGAGGGAGGCTGCAGAAATTCAGCAGCTGCTAGAAAAGGGAGCGATCCAGCACGTCCCCCTAGATCAGTACGGATCAGGCTTTTACTCCAGGATGGTCATCGTGCATACAGCTGCAGTCCTCACACTTGGGTTATCCTGCCGTCAGGCGGGTCCTCTGTCGGCCCGAATTCCAAAGTCTAGGTCCGGCGTCGGTTGTCGTCGCTTCTTCCCTGACGTCAGTGCGGCAGGGGGTATAAAAGAGGCAGCCGGCGCCATTTTCTCCAGTCTTTCTTGCCACGCGGTGCCCGAAGCAGAAGCAGTTCGCAAGTGCCGGTCGGCCAGCTCCTGAGATTTACAAACAGTATTTCAGCCGAAGTCTTCTTTAAAGCTAAGTACCTCGTTGGGGAAACTTTTCTTGCCTCAGACCGATGTCAGACAAAGTTAATAATTGCATTTCTTGTGGGAAGCAAATACCGCATAAGGATTTTCACTACCTTGCTTAGGGCCAGACCACGACGTCTCGGCCTGCCGTTTTTGTGCTAGGTTTAACAAGCGCACTATTAAGCGCCGGGCGGAGTTTGCCCTTCATTATTTTGGCAAAAAATTTAATTATATCATGTCGTCGGATGCACCGACGCCAGTTTTTGGCAAAAAATGCAAGGATAAGGATAGACATCCGAGGCCTGCACCGAGTACTGAGATCACGCTTAGGCCGACTACCAGTTCTCCGGTTCTCAGCGAGGCGCCTACGGCAGCCCCTGACTACCGATGAAACTATTTTACCGGCGACTTCAGTACCCGAGGCCGCAGGATCCTCGGTCTCCATTCCCACTGCAGATACCGACGCCACTCTTGGTGGGGAAACTGAAATTTTAGCGAGGCCTGCCATTTCTGAAGGCGTTTTCAGGCCTACCACCTCCTCTATTAAATCATTCACTAAGTCTAAAGCTGTAATGAAAATTAAAAAAACAAGGGCCTCAGACCCCCTCTCAAGGCCCCATGCCTAAAAAACAGATGCTTAAAATGGCTGAGGATTTGATTACTCTCATCAGGGGTTCTCAACCCCCCTCAGACAAAAGACCCAGGTTGGAGGAAGACTACCCTTCCTCAGACCAGGCTTCTATTACTTCAGACCATTCTGAGGACCAGGATTACACCTTTTCCCCATTTGAAGACTCTGATGCTGAGGAGTCTATTCCTCGGTCTCCCCTGAGGACTTCTCTTTTGGGAAACCCTGCATACATTGAGAGAGCACTTCCACTGGGAAGGCCAAGATTACTCAGATTCCAAGAAAAGGCTCAGGGAATTTCTACTACTTCCCCAGCATAGGCCCCTGGCTATTCCTCCTGTCTTAGATATTTTGGATGATGTGTATGCAGAAGCCAGTCTTAATCCAGACTCATTACCTCCAGCCCCTGTTAAACCAGACAGATATTACCGGGTTCCTGATTCTTACCAGTTCCTTTATAAAAGCCATGCTGCTGACCCAGAAACAATTTCACAGGGTCCCAAGGGGATTAAGGCCTCTACTGCTAAAAACCCTTTGCCTTCAGAGAGAGATTCTAGAGCATTAGAAAGGTGGGGAAAAAGGTGTATACATCAGCCACTTTAACCATGAGGGCATTAAACTGTCAATTTCATATGTTAAAATACCAACAGTTCTTACTATCTCAGCTGAATGGCAAAATGACACAAACAGAACAGCCATACTTGAAAGAGTTGCAGGATTTGTTGCATGGAGCAGAACAAGTGGGGAAACATACCTTGCAGTGTGGTTTTGATGCTTTAGAGGCCTCATGCAGAGCTGCTGTCACGGGGTCTGTCATACATAGACATGCTTGGCTCAAAGAGCAAACCTTACCAGATCATGTCAAAGCAAAGTTATTAGATGCACCACTACAAAAAGATGTATTGTTCGGTGCTAAAGCTGTGGAGGTACTAAAGAAAATGGAGGAAAAAGTGAAATCTATGCAAACAGTTAAAGATTTCTTGCAGGTGCAGCCTCCACACTTCAGCAGAAACTGGCCTTCAAAAAATTGGTCCTTTCCAGCCACGGACAGACCCCAAAGGGGCAGATACAGACGCCCAAGGGGTAGAGGACAAACTCAAGGATCTTACAGAGCTAGACAGTGGCAAACACCAGCCCCCAGAGGTGGAGAAGATAGGCCACAGTCATTTAGAAAACAGATGCAATGACTTTCCCCTATGCCTGCCAAACAAAGATATAATGGCAGCACCTTTGGGCGGAAAACTGGCCTTATTTTCAAAAAACTGGCACATTGTTACACAGGACAAATGGATTCTGGATATTATAGACAGAGGCTACAGGTTCCATTTTCACACCCTTCCAAAAATGAGAGGCATGCCAAACCTGCCACAAAATCAATGGGCAGAGGCACAAAGGCAAATTTCCGCTCTCATGGATATGAAAGCAATTCAAGAGGTACCTGCAAAAGAACAAGGTCAAGGTTTTTATTCAAGGCTATTTCTGGTACCAAGAAGGACAAAGATTGGAGACCCATCTTAGACCTATCTATTCTAAACACATATCTAGAGGTACCAAAATTCAAGATGCTCACATTACAGCAGCTTCTTCCCATGCTGGGCAAGGAGTCTTGGCCGGTAACGTTGGACCTCAAGGAGGCATACCTGCATGTCCCTATCAGACAAGATTGCAGAAGATACCTCAGATTTCTTGCAGGTTCAACCCATTACCAATTCTCTGCATTGCCCTTTGGCTTATCTACTGCGCCCAGAGTGTTTACAAAATGCCTGGCATCAGTAATTGCCTTCTGCAGACAACGAGGAATCCAAATCTACCCATATCTGGACGACTGCCTGATCCAAGCAGACAGAAAGGACCTTCTATTGCAACATCTGGCATTTGTAATAAAACTGTTAAACTGCCTGGGGTACACAGTAAACAAAAAGAAATCAAAACTAATACCTTCTCAACAGATAATTTTCCTGGGTGCCAGCTTAAATACAACAACCCAGATGACCTACCTCACGCCAGACAAACAAGGGCAACTGTCTCAATACTACAACGAAATGGCAACTTTAACCAGGCTAACTGCAAGGAAAATCCTGCAGGCTCTGGGGTTCATGGCATCTTGCATCCTACTAATACCATTTGCAAAGCTGCATATGAGGAAACTACAATGGTACCTAAAAAACTTATGGTCTCAGCACACAGCCACAGCTTGGAAACAATTATACCACTCATTCCATGCCTTCAAAAGGAATTTTTGTGGTGGGCTCAAGCATGCCAAATAAACACAGGTCTTCCTTTCTGTTTACCACAAGCAACTCAAATCATCACAACAGACGCCTCAAACTATGCCTGGGGAGCACACATGGCAGGTCAGTGTATTCAGGGAAAATGGTCCCAAAAAGAGATGCACCTACACATCAACCAAAAGGAGATGCTAGCCGTACAAAATGCTCTTATGACCTTCAAAGACCTACTGCATCCAGGCCAGCTGTTAATAAGGACAGACAACACCACAGTCGTGGTACATAAACAAACAGGGGGGAACGCATTCATACCCCCTGTACAGGCAAGCCATGACACTGTAGAACACAGTACTGGAATTACAAATTCAACTACAGGCACAATTCCTGCCAGGGGAAGGAAAACACACTGGCAGACAACTTAAGCAGAAATATGACAGACCCACACGAATGGAAGTTGCATCCTCAAGTCTTCTCAAAGATAACTCTGGCATGGGGACAGCCAGACATAGATCTATTTGCTACCCACAGAAATTACCAGTTGGAAAAATTCTGCTCAAGGACCTATCATCCACAGGCCTGGAAAGTGGACGCACTCTCTTTCAATTGGACAACATTGACAGTCTATGCCTTCCCGCCTCTACCACTACTGGCCAAAGTCCTATTAAAAACCAGAGCAGAGAGGCCACAAATGATTCTCATTGCTCCAGACTGGCCACGACAGCACTGGTATCCTCTCCTAAAGAGCCTGTCACACTCACCACCATGGATCCTTCCTCAAGTTCCTCTTCTGTTGTCCCAGCACAACTACAAGACCCTTCACAGCCAGCTCAGAACTCCAAATCTAGCTGCATGGAGAATACCTTAGTTTACCAGCAAACTCTCCTCTCCAAGGAGGTACAGGATGTCATCTTGGAGGCCAGGAGATCCTCTACTAGAAAAACCTACTCCGCCAAATGGAAACGATTTTGTTCCTGGAATCAAGCAAAGGGTCAGAATCCTTGGGTAATAAATATACCTCAGATTTTACAGTACCTAACTGAGATGTTAAACAGTGGCCTCTCCTTCTCTTCCATCAAGATCCACGCTTCAGCCATTTCAGCACAATACAATACGGATCCTCCTTTATTCTCACATCCTCTATTAAGGCAGTTACTCAGAGGGGCAAAAAATATAAAACCCCCACGGAAACCACCAGCTCCAGCTTGGGACCTCAACTTCGTACTGGAGAAGCTGACACTGCCTCCTTTTGAGCAGACTTCTTCAGCAGAGCTACAATATTTGTCATGGAAAACAGCCTTCCTTCTGGCTATTACCTCAGCACGCAGGGTTTCGGAGCTACAGGCCCTCATGGCTGTGCAACCATTCATCATTTTCCATCAGGACAGGGTTTCCTTACGAACCCAACCCTACCTTCATGCCAAAGGTAGTATCCAGTGTGGCTTTGAATCAGTCTATTCATTTACCTACCTTTTATCCAAATCCACAGAACAAAGGAGAGAGGCTACTACATTCCTTGGACATTCACAGGCAACTTCGTTATTACTTGGACAGAACAAAGTCATTCAGAAAATCTGAGCAGCTCTTTGTGTCCTATGCTACAGGTGCTCAAGGAAAGGCCATTTCCAAACAGACCATTTCAAAATGGATAGCCCACTGCATACGCTTTTGTTATTCATTTCATGGAAAATCAATGCCTGTATACATCAAATCCCACTCCACCAGGGCTACAGCTACCTCAGCAGCTTTCCTCAGGGGGGGGGTCCCTACCAAGGACATTTTGGAAGCAGCTACTTGGAGTTCAGTGCACACTTTCTCCAAACACTATCACCTTCCACTATACTCAAAATCTAGAGCGGGCTTTGCCACAGCAGTCCTGCAGGGCATTCTAGCCCCTCCTAATTCCACTTAGTACCAACCACCCTTACTTAGCTTTGGGATTCTACCCAAGTGTGATGACTGCAGCTGTATGCACGATGAACATAGTACAGTTTTGTACCTACCATAAATGTAGATGTTCGAGTGCGCATACAGCTGCAGTCCAGGTTACCCTCCCTCCATCTCCTCTTAGGACAGGACTTATGACAAACACCTTTAACATACAACCTATATGGGGTATTCCTTTATGGTGTATTTGCTTGCAACTACTGTTTTGATTTATCTACTTATGTATGTTTGCATGACATCATGTTTTGCCTTCCTTTCTGGGGACACCTGACATCTGGGGCAAGAAAAACTGAAGAAAATGACGTCTGCTGCCTCTTTTATACCCCTGCCACACTGACGTCAGGGAAGAAGTGACGACAACCAACGCCGGACCTAGACTTTGGAATTCGGCCAACCGAGGACCCGCCTGATGGCAGGGTAACCCAAGTGTGATGACTGCAGCTGTATGCACACTCGAACATCTACATTTATGGTAGGTACAAAACTGTACTTTCTTCTTGGTGCCATAAAAGACTGGAGACTTAAGACCAATCCTCGACCTTTCTCTCTTTAACCTGGTGGTAACCAAAGAAAAGTTCTGGATGGTTACCCTTCAATCCATTCTCCCCCTCTTGCAGGAGAACGACTGGATGTGCTCCATAGACCTCAAGGACGCGTACTACCACATCTTGATGAACAGACAGTCCAGGAGGTTTCTCAGCTTCAGGCTAGGAGCCAGCCATTACCAATTCAGGGTCCTCCCCTTTGGTCTCACCACAGCCCCCAGGGTGTTCACCAAGGTGTTAACTGTGATAGCGGCCCACCTGAGACTCAAGGGAATTCAGGTCTTTCCATACCTGGATGACTGGCTCCTGACCGCCCCCACAAGGCATCTACTCTGCACGGCCAGGAATTATTTTCTTCACCTAGCTCCCCGGCTGGGGATCACGATCAGTGTTGGAAAATCTTCCCTTCTTCCGACTCTGGTCATAGATTTCATCGGAGCCAGGTTGAACACAAATCAGCTTATAGCCTTCTTGACTCCGGACCGGCTGCAATCTCTAAAACTTCATGTGCAGGCCATTCTTCATTGCCCAGTCCCTCCGGCGGAATTGGTCCTGAGGGCCTTAGGCTTGATGGCGGCAACCATCAACCTTTTGCCCATGGCGCGCCTAAGTATGAGAATCCTGCAATGGACCCTCCAAGTCCAATGGTCCTTCTTACATTACCCCCTGAGCCATCCTGTTCCTCTCAGCAGGGTTTGCAGGAGAGCCCTCTTGTGGTGGCTCCAGTCTCCAGACCTCCAGAAGGGGCGCCCCTTTTCTATGTCCCCTCCCTTAGCCATGGTGACCACGGACGCCTCTCGCCTCGGGAGGGGGGGGGCATTGTTTGGGCAGGACCGTCCAAGGCACGTGAAACCATGTGGAGACCTCACTGCATATCAATGTGCTAGAGAATGAGGGTGGTGCTGTTAGCGTTGCAAGCACTTCAGAGCCTTCTTCCCGTCGGGACAATTGCAATCCAGACGGACAACATGTCGGTCGTCTGGTATATCAACAAACAAGGGGGAACCAGGTCCTATCCACTTTGTTGAGAGGCCATGAGAGTGTGGGAATGGGCGATTTCCACCAACTGTTTTCTCATAGCGACGCACATTCCGGGACGGTCCAACATCCTAGCGGACAGATTAAGTCTCACCATCCTCTCGCCGTACGAGTGGTCTCTGAATCTCAAAGTAGCGAAGCAGATTTTCTCCAAATGGGGTCAACCTCGTTGCGATCTTTTTGCCTCTCCCTCAAACACAAAGTGCAATGACTACTTTGCTCTAATCCCCCCACCCGGGGAATCTCCAAGAGACGCTCTGGTGCATGTTTGGCCACCCGGTCTACTTTATGCTTACCCTCCTTCCTCTGATGCTGAAGTTTCTGCAGAAAGCCAGACGGTTGGGGAGCAGAATAATCCTCATTGCCCCATTCTGGCCTCATCAGGCTTGGTTCCCATATCTATGGTCTCATCTGGTGAATCCTCCCTGGATTCTAGATCCCATTCCGGATCTGATCTCTCACCCATTGGGCCTGCCGGCCCCAAACCTGAACAACCTCAAGCTCACGACTTGGTTGATCCAGTTCCACTGTTAGCTAGGACTCCTGGTATCTCTTCCCCGGTCAAAGCCATCCTAGTAGCTGCTCACAAGCCGTCTACTAGAAGGGTTTATAATAGCAAATGGAAACATTTTTCTATCTGGGTGGAGCATCAGAACTTAGACCCCTTTACAGCTCCGTTGCCAGCAGTATTGGACTTTCTATCAGGGTTATTTGACCAAGGTGCTAGCTCCTCCACAGTCAAAGTACAATTGGCAGCTGTCTCTCATTACCATGTTGGATGTGATCTGGGTCCTTTGACCTCATCCAGATTTGTGTAAGGCCTTAAAAGGCACCTTCTTACTAAGACCCCCGGTGAAGGATGTAGTCCCTCCTTGGGATTTAGCGCTGGTACTCCAGGCTTTAACAACTTCTCCCTTTGAGCCTGCAGCTTCGGTGGATCTCAAATTCTTATCCTGGAAAACTGCTTTTCTTGTTGTCATTACTTCGGCAAGAAGGGTTTTGGAACTTCAAGCCCTTTGCGCCAAGCCACCGTACTTGACTTTCCACAAAGATAGAGTATCCCTCAGGACCAGTCCCTCCTTTCTGCCCAAAATTGCGTCCGAATCTGACATCAACCAGTCTATTAATTTACCAGTCTTCTTTCCCAATTATCAGAATAAGGGTGAGTACAAGTTGCATTCCTTAGATGTACACAGACAACTACGATTCTATTTACACAGGACAGCTGGTCATAGGGAATCGGACCAGCTGTTTGTATCCTTTGCTAAACCTAGTCTGGGGAAACCTGTTTCGAAATTCACATTGTCCAGGTGGATTTCCCAGTGTATTCTTCTGGCTTATGAGAGTTCTGGCCGGTCTGCACCTCAGGGAGTCCATGCCCATTCTACTCTGTCTATTTCTACCTCCGTTGCTTTTCATTCTAGAGTATCTTTGGATGACATTTGCTCAGCAGCCACGTGGGCTTCATCTCATACCTTTATAAACCACTATAAGTTGGATTTTGTCTCCAGAGGGAGAGCATCCTTTGGCTCCGCAGTGCTCCGGAACATCCTTCCATGAGGACCTCCCAAGATTCAGGTAGCTGGGGACTCTGTCCCATAGGTTGATGCACAAATGAAGTTAACTATTTCAGATTAAGAAGTTATGTACTCACCATAACGTTCCATCTGAGTAGGTAAACTTCATTTGTCAGCAACCGTCCCTCCTTCCATCCCCCTGACCTACTTGGATGTTCATGGTTTTCCTGTGTCATGACGGATTGTATCCAGGTTAGTCTATAGAGGTGATCCTCTTCTCTGATATTGCATGTGTTGCTTTAGGCAAACTCTATCTGAGGTCAGGGAGGGATGGCAGGGGATTATGGGTAGGGGGAGGAGCTTGGAGCTCGGATCTCAGCTGTTGGAAACTGCCGGCTCGGATCCAGTATGGATCCGATAACCCATAGGTTGCTGGCAAATGAAGTTTACCTACTCAGATGGAACGTTATGGTGAGTACATAACTTCTTAGTATTGGAGCCTTGGATACTATTCCTTCAGATGGGTCTAGAGCTGCTGAGCAGGCACCAGCTTCTGAGGGTGTATTCAGACCTAAACATCTTTACATTAAACCAACTTTAGCTTCAAAGGCAAAGACTAATGCACCTTCTAAAGCAAAGAAACAAACTCAAGAGCCACGAGGGCAGGCCTCTATGCCCAAAAAACAGATGCTCAAAGTGGCCGAAGGACTTGATTACCTTGATCAGGGGTTAACATCCACCTCCTGATAAGAGGCCTAGGCAAGAGACTGACTATGAATCTTCAGATCAGGTTTCTGTTTCTTCCGATTCCTCTTCTGATCAGGAATACTCTCTTCCCCCTTTTTCATCTATTGAAATTCATGCCTCATTTTGGCTCATTACAATACAGAGTCACCAATCTTTTCTCATCCCTTATTAAAGCAGTACCTCCGAGGAGCCAAACATTTAAGACCTCCACGGAGATCACCAATGCTTGCATGGGACCTCAGCTATGTCTTGGAAAAACTCACTGTGCCTCCTTTTGAGCCAGCTGCTACTGCTGATATAAAGTTTTTATCTTGGAAAACAGCTCTGCTCCTAGCAATAACTTCTGCGAGATGAGTTTCAGAGCTACAGGCACTCATGGCTGTGGAACCTTTTATTATTTTTTATCCAGACAGGGTCTCTCTGAGGACAAATCCAACATTTATGCCTAAGGCAGTGTCCAGTGTGGCCCTTAACCTAACTATTCATCTGCCAACTTTTTATCCAAATCCACAGAACGGGGGGGGGGGGGGGGGGATTTGCATTCTTTGGACATACACAGCTTAGATTCTACTGGACAGAACCAAAGTTTTCAGAAAAATAGAGCAATTACTAGTGACATGCTGCAGGATCACAAGGAAAGGCCATCTCCAAGCAGACTAGTTCAAAGTGAATAGGCCACTGCATTCGTTTCTGCCACTTACACCATGGCAAGCCAGTGCCTAAGGACATTAGGCCACATTCAGCCAGAGCTGAAGCCACTTCAGCCTTTCTCAGGGGAGTACCAACCAAGGACATTTTAGAGGCTGCTACTTGGAGTTCAGTGCACACCTTTACAAAGCACTATCATCTGCCCCTCTACTCTAAATCTAAGGCAGGCTTTGCCACTGCAGTTCTGCAGGGCCTCATAGCCGCTCCTAATGCTGTTTAGCTCCAGCCTCCCAACCATAGCTTTGGGACTCTACCCAAATGTAATGACTGCAACAGTGAAACACGAAGAACATAATACAGTTGTGTACACTTACCATAAATGTAGATGTTCGAGTGTATTCACTGTTGCAGTCCAGGTTACCCACCCGCCATCCCCCTTTCTTCTGATGGAACCTATGTGGTGTATTTGCTTGTAGATGAAAGTAAAGTTTATATTGGTGCATGTATTTTTATACATGTATAAATTTTGGCTACCCTTTTAGGGGGCACCTGACATCTGGGGCAAGAAAAACTAAAGAAAATGGCATCTGCTGCTTCTTTTATACCCCTGGACGACCTGACGTCAGGGAAGGGGCTACGGCAGCCGGTGCAGGACCCAGGACTTTGGAATTCAGGCCGACTGAGGGCAACCTGCCAGCAGGATTACCCAAATGTAATGATTGCAACAGTGAGCACACTCTAACCTCTACATTTATGGTAAGTGTACACAACTGTACTTTCTTGGTACCCAGAAAGGACAAGGCCCGGCGGCCAATACCGGATTTATCGATTTTGAACACATACCTGGACATTCTAAAATTCAAAATGCTGACTTTGCAGCAGCTTCTGCCCGTGCTGGGCAAGAATGCTTGGCTGGCGACTTTAGACCTAAAAGAGGCATACCTGCATGTCCCAATAAGACAATCGTGCAGAAGATACCTCAGATTCAAGGCTGGCTTAATGCATTACCAATTCTCTGCACTGCCCTTTGGCTTATCTACTGTGCCCAGGGTCTTTACAAAGTGCCTGGCACCAGTAATTGCATTTTGCAGACAAAGAAGTATACAAAATATCCTTACTTGGACGACTGTTTCATTCAAGCAGAGAACCAAGGACACTCTTCTTCGACACCTGCCGTTTGTGAAAAGGCTTCTAACATGCCTAGGGTACACAATAAATGAAAAGAAATCACAACTGGCACCCTCTCAAAAGATAACATTCCTGGGTGCAAGCTTGAATACAACTGGCCCAGATGGCTTACCTCACGCCAGACAAGCAAAGGCAACTGACTACTTCAAACTGATGGCAACAAAAACCCAGTCTTCTGCCAGGCAAATTCTGCAGGCTCTGGGCTTCATGGCATCCTGCATACTACTGGTTTCATATGCAAGACTGCATATGAGGAAACTTCAGCGGTACCTAAAAAGTTTTTTGGAGTCAACATTCTCACAGTCTGGAAACAATGAATCCTCTCATTCCCTATCTGCAACAGGAGTTTCTATGGTGGGCAAAGGCATGTCACCAAAACATAGGACGGCCATTCACTCTTCTCCCTGCCAGACAAACCTTAACAGACACATCAGATTATGCCTGGGGGGCTCACATGGCAGGAAGATGCATTCGGGGCATATGGACACCAAAACAAATGCATCTACATATCAACCAAAAAGAGATGCTAGCTGTTCAAAATGCCCTAACAGCCTTCAAGGACTTGCTTCATCCAGGACAACTACTGATAAAGACGAACAACAACACAGTCATGTGGTATATAAACAAACAAGGGGGCACACACTCATACCCCCTTTGCAGATTAGCCATGGCACTGTGGGACACAGCTTTGACCTGCCAAATACATCTTCAAGCTCAATTCCTGCCAGGAAAACAAAACACTCTGGCAATTTAAGCAGAAACCTTATGGATCCTCACGAGTGTAAACTAAATCCACAAGTCTTCAGCATGATAACAGAGAAATGGGGGAGCCCAGACATAGATCTATTTGCCTCTCCTCAAAATTATCAATTGAAAAGATTCTGCACAAGGACTTATCACAGACGAGCATGGAAAGTGGACGCCCCATCCTTCAGTTGGAAAAACCTATCAGTTTATGGCTTTCCTCCTCTGCCTCTTCTCCCCAAGGTCCTCCTAAAAGACAAGAGAAACCAAAGATGATACTAATTGCCCCGGACTGGCCCCGCCAATACTGGTACCCAGTCCTAAGGAACTTGTCTCAATACCCAGCTTGGACCTTGCCTGAAAGACCACAACTACTGTCCCAGCAAAACAATCAGATCCTGCACAATCAACTACAGACTCTGAACTTGGCAGCATGGCTGATCATGTAGTCATACAAACAACACCTCTCAGTAAAGCTGTGATGGATGTCAGTTTGGAAGCCAGAAGGCCTAGTACTACAAAATCTTATGCTGACAAATGGAAGAGATTCTGTGCTTGGAATATAGCACAAGGGACTGATACAGCAGAACCAAATATTCCTCAGATATTGCAATACTTAACTGAGATGCTTGACAAAGGCCTATCTTTCTCATCAATTAAAATCCATGCCTCCGCCATTTTGGTTCATTACAATACAGAGCCATCAATCTTTTCTCATCCTTTACTAAAACAGTATCTTAGAGGAGCCAAAAATTTAAGGCCTCCTAGAAGATCACCATTGCCTCTGCATGGGACTTCAATTATGTGTTGGAAAAGCTCACCCTGCCTCCATTTGAACCACCTGCTACCGCTGATATAAAGTTCTTATCATGCAAAACAGCTCTGCTACTAGCAATTGCTTCAGCACAAAGAGTTTCAGAGCTACAGGCCCTCATGGCTGTAGAGCCTTTCATCATATTTTACCCAGACAGGGTATCTCTGAGGACAAATCCTACTTTTATGCCTAAGGTGGTTTCCAGTGTGGCTCTTAACCAAACAATTCATCTGCCAACCTTTTTATGCAAATCTGCAGAACAAGGGGGAGAGAATTCTGCATTCCTTGGACGTACACGGACAGCCAAGATTCTACTTGAGCAGGACTAAAGCTCTAAGAAAAACTGAGCAATTACTAGTGACATGCTGCAGGATCAGAAGGCAAGGCTATTTCAAAGTGGATAAACTACTGCATCCGTTTCTGCTACTTACACCATGGTAAACCTGTGCCCAAGGGCATTAGGTCTCATTCCACCAGAGCTGCAGCTACTTCAGCAGCCTTTCTCAGGGGAGTACCAACCAAAGACATTCTAGGGGCTGCTACTTGGAGTTCTGTTCACACCTTTACAAAGCATGATCATTTGCCTCTCTACTCTACTCTAAATCCAGGGCAGGCTTTGCCACTGCAGTTCTGCAGGGCTTTATAGCAGCTCCTAATGCTGTTTAGCTCCAGCCTCCCAACCATAGCTTTGGGATTCTACCCAAATGTAATGACTGCAACAGTGAAACATGAAGAATATAGTACAGTTGTGTACACTTACCCTAAATGTAGATGTTAGAGTGTATTCACGGTTGCAATCCAGGTTACCCTCCCGCCATCCTCCTGTCATTCTGGAGTTTATCTTTCCTGCTCTATCTTCTACAACCGATGTGGTGTATTTGCTTGTAGATGAAGGTAACGTTTATATTGATGCATGTGTGTGTGTGTGTGTGTGTGTGTGTGTGTGTGTGTGTGTGTGTGTGTGTGTAGATATATGTATATATATATATATATATATATATATATATATATATATATATATATAAAATTATAAAATATATTTTTGCTACCTTTTTGGGGGCACCTGACATCGGGGGCAAGAAAAACTAAAGAAAATGGCGTCGGCTGCATGTTTTATACCCCTGACGACCTGACGTCATGGAAGAGGAGACAGCAACCGACGCAGGACCCAAGACTTTGGAATTCAAGCCGACTGAGGGCAACATGCCAGCAAATTACCCAAATGTAACGACTGCAATAGTGAATACACTAACATCTGCATTTATGGTAAGTGTACACAGCTGTACTTTTCTACTCCCGACTGTTCCTGGTGCCCAGAAAAGATAGCTCTTGGTGCCCTATTCTGGAGCTGTCAGTTCCTCATCACCTTTCTGGTGGTCCCAAAATTCAAAATGCTTACACTGCAACAGCTTCTTCCTATGCTAGCCAAGAATGCCTGGTTAGTCACCCTAGACTTAAAAGAAGCTTATATCTGCACATCCCCATAAGGGAGTCTTGCAGGAGATATCTGCATTTCAAGGCAGGCTCTGTGCACTTCCCTTTGGCTTACCTACTGCACCCAGAGTAAAAATGCCTGGCTCCAGCCATTGTATACTGCAGGCAGAGAAATATTCAAATCTGCCCATACTTGGACGACTGCTTGATTCAGGCGGACAGTCAGGAATTGCTACTTCAGCACCTGGCATTTGTAAAGCTACTTCTAATTTCACTGGGATACACCATCAACAAAAGAAATCACAACTGGTGCCCAGCCAACAAATTGTATTCCTGGGAGCAAGCTTGAACACAACTTCCCAGGTGGCATTCCTCACTCCAGAAAAGCAGGTCCATTTGACAGACTATTTCTAACTAATGGCCAACAAAACCCAGCTATTGCAAGGAAACTACTGCAAGCTCTAGGGTTCATGGCCTCATGCATTCTACTAATTCCATATGCAAGACTGCATGTGAGGAAACTTCACTGGTACTTAAGTCTCTGGTGTCAACATTCTCAGGACCTGGAAACAGTGATTCCCATCATACTTTGTCTAAGGGCAGACTTCCTTTGATGGGCAGAAGCATGCAACCACAAGAAGGGACTTCCTTTCACTCACCCCGTCACCGCCCAAACCCTGACAACAGACTCATCAGACTATGCATGGGGGGCTCACATGGCAGGCAAATGCATTCAAGGCAAATGGAGCCCAGAACAAATTCCCCTGCACATCCATCAAAAAGAGATACTCGCTGTACAGAATGCTCTGACAGTCTTCAAATACCTCATCCTTCCAGTACAGCTCCTGATAAAGATAGACAACACCACAGTTATGTAGTACATAAACAAGCAGGGCGGGACTCATTCTTACTCACTCTGCAGGTTAGCCATGGCTCTGTGGAACACAGCCTTGAGCATCCAAGTGCATCTACAAGCTCAATTCTTGCCAGGCAAGCAAAAGTCACTGGCATACGACTTAAGCAGTAGTCTACTGGACCCTCACAAGTGGAAAATGGAGCCTAACTCATTCTAACTTCTAAACCAGAGGTGGGAACACCGGGGGTGGACCTTTTTGCCTCCCTCCAAAACAACCAATTGAACAAATTTTGCATCAGGAACCCTCACAGCAAAGCCTGGAAGGTGGACGTCCTTTCCTTTACATGGGAAAACCTCTCAATTTATGTCTTTCCTCCTCTGCCCCTCCTCTCAACAGTACTACTCAAGATCAAACAGGACAGGTCAGGGGCAGTCTTATTACACCAGACTGGCCACACCAGCACTGGTACCCACTCTTAAGCAGTCTGACAGCAGTGCCACCCTGGCACCTACATCAGACACCTTCCCTGCTGTCTCAGCAGGAGGGACAGATTTTGCATCCACAGCTGCAAACCTTAAACCTTGCAGCCTTGCTTTTCCCATGAATACACCACCAGCATCCCTCAGCAAACAGGTGCTTGACGTCATCCTTGAGGCCAGAACGCCTAGTACTAGGAAATCCTATGCTGAAAAATGGAAAATATATTGTTCTTGGAGTTGGTCTCAAGGAAAGGACACAGCTGTGCCCAGCTTACCTCAAATCCTTGATTACCTAGCAGAGCTGCTCCACAGAGGCCTATCCTTTTCGTCCATTAAGATTCATGCCTCTGCCATCTCAGCTTATTATAATACTGAGCCGCCTCTCTTTTCTCACCCTCTCATCAAACAGTTTCTGAGAGGGGCTAACAGTTTAAGGCCCCCCTAGGAGAGCTCCCACCCCGGGCTGGGACCTTAACTTTGTACTGGAAAAGCTCACACTTCCCCCTTTTGAACCTGCTGCTTTAGCATAGTTAAAATTCCTGTCTTGGAAAACAGCCTTACTTCTAGCTATTACTTCAGCAAGAAGAGTGTCTGAGTTACAGGCACTAATGGCGGTGGAGACCTTCATTATTTTCCATTCTGACAGGGTTTCCCTCGGGACTAACCCTTCCTTTATGCCCAAGGTGATATCCAGTGTGGCTTTAAACCAATCCATCCATTTGCCAACCTTTTTCCCAAATCCTCAGAATAGATGGAAAAGGATTCTGCACTCTTTGCAGATGCACAGACAGCTCAGGTTTTACCTTGACAGGACTAAGCCTTTCAGAAAATCTGACCAGCTGCTAGTCAGCTTTGCTACAGGCGCAGAGGGCAAGGCCATTTCGAAGCAAACCATTTCCAGATGGATAGCACACTGCATCCATTTCTGCTACAAGAACCTTGGAAAACCTACCCCTCTTGGGATCAGAACTCATTCCACTAGAGCTACTTCACCCTCTACAGCATTTCTCATGGGAGTCCCCACCAGGGACATCCTGGAAGCTGCAACATGGAGTTCTGTACACACCTTCACTAAGCATTACCACTTAACTATTTTTTTCTAAATACAGAGCTGTATTTGCTACAGCAGTCTTACAAGGCCTGTTAGCCAGCACCAATACTTCTTGACTGCCTTCACCCTTCCTCAGCTTTTGGAGTCAACCCAAGTGTGATGAGACAGTGAAGCACCAAGAACATCGTACAGTTGTGTACACTTGCCAAAAATGTAGATGTTAGAGTGTATTCACTGCTGCAGTCCTGGTTTCCCTCCCTCCAGCCTCCTGGCTTTCACTATCCTTTTTACCTATCCCCTTTATGGCCATCTTTTATGGCAGGGGGTATTTACTTTTTACTGGAGGTGTTCCCCACCATGTAATAGCTTCCTGTTTTGGGGGCTCCTGACATCTAGGGCAAGAAAAACTGATGTAATGGCGTCAGCTGCATGTTTTATACCCCTGACGACCTGACATCCTGGAAGAGGCAACAGCATCCGATGCAGAAATCCCAAGACTCTGGTATTCAGGCCGACTGAGGGCTACCTGCAGGCAAATAACCCAAGTGTGATGACTGCAACAGTGAAATACATCTACATTTATGGTAAGTGTACACAACTGTACTTTTTTCATCACTCCTGTTCACCAGTAAGGCTGATTCTTTGCCTGTTGGGACTAATGGCTTACACTATCTTCATGGTTCCATTGGCCAGATTTTATATGCGGGTCCTTTAGTGGACTTTAGGGGGACAATGGTCCCAAATGTTTCACCTGTTTCACGCCAAAATATGGTTTACTCAAATTTGCAGGCAACACATGGCCTGGTGGATTATGTCTTGTTCTGTGATTGATGGGTGTCAGTTCCATATGGATGCCCTTCTGGCAGTATTGATGACAGATGCTTCCTTTCTAGGGTAGGGTGAGGGCATTTCAAAGTGAAGACTGTCCAGGGCACTTGTGAAGGTTGACCTCCATATTTGACCATCCGTGTTCTGGAGATGAGCAGTCCTAGCATTGCAGACGTTTCAGGACAGTCTCCACAGAGGTGTGATCCAAGTGCCGACTGAAATATGCTGAGTAGCCATGACAGTCTGGCAATGGGTGATGTCTTTACATTGCTTTCTGAGAGCAGTGCTTATCTCAGGGTCATCCAGGGTTCTGGTGAACAAGCTGAGCAGGTCTGTCTTGATGCCTCATGAGTTTTCTCTGTCTAACAGTGACTACTTTGATTTTTCAATCACTAGAGCAAACCTTGCTGTGACCAGTTCGTGTCCTACCTAAGCAACAAGTGCAGCAGTTACTTTGCCCTAATCCGTCATCAGGGACAGAGGGATCCTATAGTCCACAGTTGGCTCCCTGGTGGTCTCTGTGCTTTTCTGCATTACCCTTAATGAGCAAGTTCATACAAAAGGCAAGAATGTGCAAGGCCAAGGTGATCCTTACTGCCCCTTTCTGGCCTCATAAAACATAGATGTTCTTCGTGTTTCACTGTTGCAGTCATTACATTTAGGTAATCTGCTTGCAGGTTGCCCTCAGTCAGCCTGATTAACAAAGTCTTGCGTCCTGCATCGGTTGCTGTCTCTTCTTCGATGATGTCATGTCGTCAGGGGTATAAAACATGCAGCCAACACCATTACATTAGTACTTCTTGCTGTGCAGTGCCTGAAGCAGAAGCAGATGATGTTCGTGTTTCACTGTTGCAGTCATTACATTTGGGTAATCTGCTGGCAGGTTGCCCTTAGTCGGCCTGAATAGCAAAGTCTTGGGTCCTGCATCGGTTGCTGTCTCTTCTTCCATGATGCCAGGTCGTCAGGGATATAAAACATGCAGCTGACGCCATTTTAATCAGTTTTTCTTGCCACGCGGTGCCAGAAGCAGAAGCAGTTCGCAAGTGCCAGTCGGCCAACTCCTGAAATTTTCATTTTCAAGTTTCAGAACCGAAGTCTTCAACCTAAAACTAAGTACCCCGTTGGGGAAACTTTTTCTTGCTCCTTACCGATGTCAGTAAAAGTTAATAATTGTATTACTTGTGGGAAGCAAATGCGCCTCATAAGGATTTTCATTTGTACTGTATTCCTTGCCTAGGCCCTGACCACAATGTGCTTTGCTGTCGGTTTTGTGCTAAATTTAACCAACGCACTATTAAGCGTCTGTATATTTTTGCTTCTAAATATTTTGGCTCAAGATTTAACTATCCAGAAATGTCGTCTGATAGCAATCAGACTACCGGAGTTCACAAAAAATGCAAAGAAAAGGACAGAGAGAGATTGTTGAGGTCCAAAATCGACGAAGCTTCTCCTAAGCCAGTCGCCGGTTCGCCGGTACTCAGTGAGGTGTTTTCACAGCCCCTGATACCTGCTACTTTTGAGTCGCAGGCCTCTACCGAGACCCATGCAAAGTCCGGTATGCCGCAAGATTCTTAGAGTATTGTACCCGCGGATGTCTCTCCCTCTGATGGGTCCAGAGCCGCTGAGCAGGCACCGGCTTCTGAGGGTGTTTTCAGGTCTCAACATTTCTATATAAAACCAATGCCAGCTTCAAAAACAACTTCTAAGGCTAAAAAACGACGCATGAGCCACGTGCTCAGGCCCCTGTGCCTAAAAAACAGATGATCAAAATGGCTGAGGACTTAATTACCTTGTTCAGGAGTTCCCAACCCCCTCCTGATAAGAGGCCTAGGCAAGACACTGATTATGAATCTTCAGATCAGATTTCTATTTCTTCTGATTCCTCTTCTGATCAGGAATTTTCTATACCACCCTATGAGGATTCAGATGCAGAAGAATCCATCTCATCTGCATCTCCTCCTGAAGATTATTCTTTTGGACAACCTTGCATACTTTAAGGGAACATTTTCATTGGGTGAGTCAGGATTTCTCGGATTCAAAAAAGAGGCTTAGGGATTTTCTTCTTCCTCAGCATAGGCCTTTGGCTATACCTCCTGTTTTAGACATTGTTGATGTTTTCTCGGAATCCAGCATGGCTACTGATTTCACTGCCTCCAGCTCCTAGTAAGTCAGACAGATATTACAGGGTTCCCGACTCCCACAAGTTTCTTTTTAAAAACCCTACTGCTGATCCTGAAACAATTTCTCAGGGTCCCAAGGGTGTTAAGGCTTCTACTGCTAAAAATCCTACCCCTTCTGATAGACTCCAGGGCACTGGATAGATTGGGTAAAAAGGTTTTACACGTCTGCAACCCTGGCAATCAGGGCCTTAAACTGTCAATTTCATATGCTTAAATAGCAGCAGCTTGTCATGGGCTTACTGAAACAGAAAATGAAGTTGATTTCTGACTGTGTGGAAAAGAAGAGTTACAGGATTTATTGCATTCAGCTGAACAAGTTGGAAAGCATACTTTGCAATGTGGTTTTGATTCCTTGGTGACCTCTTGCAGGGCCGCCGTAACTGGATCTGTGATAAGAAGGCATGCTTGGCTCAAGGAGCAAAATCTGCCTCATGTTAAAGCAAAATTGTTGGATGCTCCTTTACAACAGGACAGTCTGTTTGTTAATAAGGCAGAAGAAGTTTTGAAAAAGATGGAAGACAAAGCTAAATCTATGCAAACTCTAAAAGATTTCTTACAAGTGCAGCCACCCAGGTTCAGTAGGCACTGGCCTACTAAGAATTGGTCCTTTCCAGTACCCAACAGAGCCGCTCAGGTCAAACCCAGACACTCCAAAGGATCCAGGTTTCAGTCACAAGGAACTTGCAGAACAAAACAATGGGGTGCCTCCACCTCCAAATCTGGAAGTAGCAAGCCCCCCCCCCCCACACACACACACACACGTTAAACAGTCTCAATGACTTTCCTCTGCCATTTCCAAGCACTTACATTTTGGCAGTCCCTTTGGGGGGAAAACTAGCACTTCATGCACAAAATTGACATCTTAATTACCCAGGAGAAGTGGGTCTTAAATATAGTATCCCAGGGATACAGATTTCATTTCCACACATTGCCAATTCCAAACGGATGGCCACATCTGCCTCCAAATCAGTGGGCAGAGGCCCAGAAACAAGTTATGTCACTCATGGATATGAAGGCTATTCAAAAAGTACCAGAAAAGGAAAAAGGACAAGGTTTTTATTCAAGACTTTTCCTGGTACCCAAAAAAAAAACAAATCATGGCGTGCAGTTCTGGACTTATCCATTCCAAATACTTCCCTGGACATTCCAAAATTCAAGATGCTAACTCTACAACAGTTACTGCCTATGCTAGGCAAGGATGCCTGGTTGGTAACTCTAGACTTGAGGCTTACCTGCATATCCCAGTCAGGGAATCTTGCAGATGATACCTCCGCTTCAAAGCAGGCTGTTTGCATTACCAGTTCTCTGCACTGCCCTTTGGCTTATCTACTGCGCACAGGGTCTTCACAAAGTGCCTGGCACCAATAATTGCATTCTGCAGACAAAGAAACATTCAAATTTATCCTTATCTGGACGAATTCCATATGCAAGACTGCATATAAGGAAACGTCAATGGTACTTAGAAAGCTTATGGAGTCAACATTGTCACAGCCTGGAAACAATTATTCCTATCATTCCTTGCCTGCAACAGGAGTTCCTATGGTGGGCAGAGGCCTGTCACCAAAACAAGGGACCGTCGTTCATTCCACCCCCTGTTACCCAAACCCTGAATACAGACTCATCAGATTATGCTTGGGGGGCCCATCTGGCGGGGAAATGCATTCAGGGCGAATGGAGCCCAAATCAAATGCACCTGCATATCAACCAGAAAGAAATGCTAGCTGTACAGAATGCTCTGACAGCCTTCAAGGACTTTCTTCATCCAGGACAATTACTGGTAAAGACGGGCAACACCACAGTTATGTGGTACATAAACAAGCAGGGGGGTACCCACTCCTACCCCCTTTGCAGACTAGCCATGGCTTTGTGGAACACAGTCTTGACCTACCAAATACATCTACAAGCTCAATTCCTGCCAGGAAAGCAAAATACTTTGGCGGACGAACTAAGCAGAAATCTTATGGACCCACACAAATGGAAACTGGATCCACAAATCTTCAGCATGTTGACACAAAGATGGGGTAGCCCAGACATGGATCTTTTTGCCTCTCCCCAAAACTGTCAGTTGGACAAATTCTGCACAAAAATTCATCATAAAAAAGTTTGGAAAGTGGATGCTCTATCCTTCAGCTGGAAAAACCTGTCCGTCTATGCCTTTCCCCCTCTGCCTCTGCTCTCGAAGGTTTTACTAAAAGTCAGACAGGAAAAACCGAAAATGATTCTGATTGATGCAGACTGGCCGTGCCAACACTGGTACCCGCTCCTACGCAATATGTCACACCTTCCTCCATGGTACCTGCCTCAGACACCTTATCTACTGCCTCAGCAGAACTATCAAATTCTGCACACTCCGGTCCAAACTCTGAATCTTGCAGCATGGCTAATCAACTAATTTCACCAGTCACATCTCTCAGTAAACCTGTGATGAATGTCATTTTGGAGGCTAGAAGGCCTAGTACTAGAAAATCTTATGCTGATAAATGGAAAAGATTATGTGGCTGGAACCAAGCACAAGGAATAAGCACAGCAATGCCTAATATTCCTCAGATTCTGCAATACTTAACTGAGATGCTTCACAAGGGCCTATCTTTTTCTTCCATAAAAATACATGCCTCTGCCATTTCAGCTCATTACAACACAGAGCCTCCTCTCTTTTCTCATCCTCTGCTACATTTAAGACCTCCCAGGAAAGCACAAACTCCTGCATGGGACCTCAATTTTGTTTTGGAAAAACTCACTTTACCTCCTTTTGAGCCAGCTGCTACTGCAGACATAAAATTTCTCACTTGGAAGACAGCTTTTCTTTAGCAGTCACTTCAGCTAGAAGGATTTCAGAACTACAGGCTCTCATGGCAGTGGAGCCTTTCATTATCTTTTATCCGGACAGGGTGGTCCTCAGGACCAATCCATCCTTTATGCCTAAGGTGGTATCCAGTGTGGCTCTTAATCAGACCATTCATCTGCCAACTTTTTTTCCAAATCCACAGAACAAGGGGGAGCGGATTCTGCATTCATTGGATGTACACAGACAACTAAGATTCTACTTAAACAGGACAAAATCTCTTAAGAAAATCTGAGCAATTACTGGTGGCATTTGCTGCAGGGGCAGAGGGAAAGGCTATTTCAAAGCAGACTATTTCAAAATGGATAAGCTGTTGTATTAGTTTCTGCTACATGCACCATGGTAAACCTGTCCCCAAGGGGATCAGATCCCATTCCATCAGGGCTGCATCTACTTCTGCAGCTTTTCTCAGAGGGGTTCCTACCAGAGACATTCTATAAGCTGCTACTTGGAGCTCACTTCATACGTTCACCAAACATTACCATTTACCTCTCTTTTTCTAAATCCAGAGCAGGCTTTGCCACTGCTGTCCTGCATGGGCCTTATAACTACTCCTAATGCTGTATAATTCCATCCTCCCAACCATAGCTTTGGGATTCTACCCAAATGTAATGACTGCAACAGTGAAACACAAAGAAGATAGTACAGTTGTGTACACTTACCAAAAATGTAGATGTTCGAGTGTATTCACTGTTGCAGTCCTGGTTGCCCGCCCGCCAGCCCCTTATGCTCAAAAGCTTTTTTGGTGTATTTGCTTTTAGTTGGAGGTATATATTTTTTTGTGTTCTAAATTACATGTATATACATGTGTGTGTGTGTGTGTGTGTGTGTGTGTGTGTGTGTGTGTGTGTATATATATATTTATTTATTTATTTATTTATTTTGGCGCTCCATTTGGGGGGCACCCGACATCTGGGGCAAGAAAAACTGATTAAAATGGCGTTGGCTGCATGTTTTATACCCCTGACGTCATGGAAGAAGAGACAGCAACTGACGCAGGACCCAAGACTTTATTCAGGCTGACTGAGGGCAACCTGCCAGCAGATTACCCATATGTAATGACTGCAAGAGTGAATACACTTGAGCATCTACATTTATGCTAAGTGTACACAACTGTAGTGCCCGTCGGCCGACTACTGAAATTTTCATTTTTGAGTTTCAGAACCGAAGTCTTCAACTAAAAGCTAAGTGCCCCGTTGGGGAAACTTTTTCTTGCTCCTTTCCGATGTCAGTAAAAGTTAATTGCATTACTTGTGGAAAGCAAATACCTCCTAAAGATTTTCATTCATACTGTATTCCTTGCCTGGGCCCTGACCACGACGTACCTTGCTGTCGGTTTTGTGCTTTATTTAATCAGCGCACTATCTGTCGTCGGTATATTTTTGCCTCTAAATGTTTCGGTTCTCTGTTTAATTATCCAGAAATGTCGTCGGTTAGTCATCAGACTACCGGGATTTCGAAAAAATGCAAAGATAAAGACAGAGACAGGCCGCCGAGGTCCAAAACAGCAGATGACGCTTCTCCTAAGCCAGTCGCCAGTTCGCCAGTACTCAGTGAGGCACTTTCGCAGCCACTGATACCCACTACTTCTGATTCGCAGGCCTCTACTGAGACCCATTCGGAGTCCAGTATGCCGCGAGATACTTATGGAACCTGCGGATGTCTCTACCTTGGATGGGTCCGGAGCCACTGTGCAGGCAGCAGCTTTTGAGGGTGTATTCAGGCCTGCGGACTTGCATATTAAATTGATGCCTCCTTCATTACTAAGGCCTAAATCTCGATCCATGTCTAAAAAACTGATGCCCAGGCCACATGCTCAGGCCTCTATGCCTAAAAAAACAAATGATAAAAATGGCTGAAGATCTAATAACTCTAATCGGGAGTAGCCAACCCCCTCCCCCCAAGAGGCCTAGGGCTGAGCTTGATTATGAATCTTCTGATCAGGATTCTGTTTTTTCTGACTCTAAGACCTGGATTTGTCCTTACCTACTTATGAGGATTCTGATGCAGAGGACTCTATTCCCTCTGCATCCCCTCCTCAGGATTTTTCTTTTGGAGAAATTTTTACATACTCTACGGGAGCATTTTCACTGGGGAAGCCAGGAATTTTATGATTCAAAGAAGAGGCTTAGGGATTTCCTTCTCCTACCTCAGCATAGGCCTTTGGCTATTCCAACTGTACTAGACATTGTTGATGCTTTCTTTGAATCCAGTTTGGCCCCTGATTCCCTGTCTCCTGCTCCCAGTAAACCTGACAGATACTACAGGGTCACAAGAGTCCCACAAGTTCCTTTTCAAAAATCCTATTGCAAATCCAGAGACTATTTCACAGGGGACCAAGGGCATTAAGGCTTCTACTGCTAAAACTCCTACCCCCTTCTGATAGAGACTCCAGGGCGCTGGATAGATAGGGAAAAAATGTTTATACTTCAGCAACTTTGGCAATTAGAGCTTTAAACTGCCAATTTCATATGTTAAAATATCAGCAACATGTTATTGGACTGCTTAAACAGAAAATGATGTTGATTCCTGACTGTGTGGAAAATAAAGACTTACAGGATTTAATGCATTCTGCTGAACAAGTTGGAAAACATACTTTGCAATGTGGTTTTGATTCTTTAGAGGCCTCTTGCAGGGCTGCTGTTACTGGGTCTGTGCTTAGAAGGCATGCTTGGCTTAAGAAGCAATCTTTACCTGATCATGTTAAAGGTAAGTTGTTGGATGCTTCTCTAAATCAGGACTGCCTGTTTGGCAACAAGGCTGAAGAAGTTCTTAAAAAGATGGAAGATAAAGCTAAATCTATGCAAACTGTTAAAGATTTTTTTACAAGTTCAGCCTCCTAGATTTAATAGGCACTGGCCTAAGAATTGGACCTTTCCAGCCCCTTCCAGGTCTTCTCAAGCCAAACCCAGACACAGCAAAAAACCCAGGTTTCAGTCCCAAGGGACTCTCAGAACTAAGCAGTGGGGGGCCTTCACTTCCAAGTCTGGGAATAACAAGACACCCCCTATGGTAAACTGTCTCAATGACTTCCTTTTAAAATTTCCAAGCACTTAACTTCTGACTGCCCCTTTGGGGGGAAAGATTGCTCTTCATGTAAAGAACTGGGAACTCACTACCCAGGACAAATGGGTTTTAAATATAGTGACCCAGGGATACAGTTTTCGATTCCACACATTTCCAAGGCCAAGTGGCTGGCCGGACCTTCCCCCAAATCAGTGGGCAGAGGCTCAAAAACAAGTACTTTCTCTTAAGCATGGTGGCTGTTCAGCTGGTACCAGAAGAGGAAAAGGGACAAGGTTTCTATTCCAGACTTTTCCTAGTACCCAGAAAAGACAAGTCATGGCGTCCAATCCTGGACCTTTCTAATCTAAACACCTTTCTGGAGATTCCAAAATTCAAGATGCTGACTCTTCTCCAATTACTTCCTATGCTAGGCAAAGATGCCTGGTTGGCAGCACTAGATTTAAAAGAAGCATACCTGCACATCCTAATCAGGGAATCTTGCAGAAGATACCTACGCTTCAAAGAAGGCTACACGCACTATCCGTTCTCTGCACTGCCTTTTGGCTTATCTACTGCGCCCAGGGTATTCACAAAGTGCCTAGCTCCAGTTATTGCATTTTGCAGGCAAAGAAATATTCAAATATTGCCCATACCTCGACAATTGTCTAATTCAGACAGAAAGCCAGGGCATATTTTTGAATCCGACCTTTGTACAAAGGGTTCTAACTTGTCTTGGGTACACCAGAAATGAAAAGAAGTTGCAACTGGTACCCTGTCAACAAATTATATTCCTGGGAGCAAGCTTGAATACAACTTCTCAGATGGCTTACCTCACGCCAGAGAAACAAATTCATTGGACAACCTACTTCAAACAAGTGGCCACAAAAACCCTGCTGTCTGCAAGACAATTACTGCAGGCCTTTGGGTTCATGGCCTCGTGCATTCTTCTAATTCCATATGCAAGACTGCATATGAGGAAACTACAGTGGAATCTAAAAAGCCTATGGTGTCAACATTCTCAGGACCTAGAAACAATGATTCCTATCATACCTTTAACCAAACAAACAAACAGTATTCACGACGAACGACTCCAAACCATTTATTTGTATTTATACAAACTTTTAAACAAATGGGTAACATAACATGACAATGGAGTTTTAATTAATGGTTGAATTTTATTGGTTGATTATGATTTATTTGTAGTATAAATTAAAGGTTTTAGGATATGCTGGTCATCTGATGAAGTCATTTTAATGACGAAAACGCAAGTGATTGTTTGTTTAAGGCGTTTATGGTAAAGGAATATGTGTCTTTGTGGTTCGTGCAATTAAACTGTTTAATCTGCTTAAGCTGATGGTTTGGAGTCGTTCGTCGTGAATACTGCTTGTTTGTTTGGTTAAAAGTCTTTTTGGGCAGTATTATCCATTTATTCCTATCGTACTTTGCCTATGCCTAGAGTTCCTTTGGTGGGCAGAGGCCTGCCACCAAAACAAGGGACTACCTTTTACACCACCCCCTGTCACCCAAACCCTAACAGACTATGCATGGGGGGGCTCACCTGGCAGGGAAGTGCATTCAGGGCAAATGAAACCCAAGTCAAATGCACCTGCTTATCAATCAAAAAGAAATGTTAGCTGTACAGAATGCTCTGCCAGCCTTCAAGGACCACATTCTTCCAGAACAACTAATGGTAAAGACTGACAACACCACTGTTGTGGTACATAAACAAGTAGGGGAGGGTACACATTCTTACCCCCTCTGCAGACCAGCCATGGCATTGTGGAACACAGCCTTAAGCTACCAAGTGCACATACAAGCTCAATTCCTGCCAGGAGAATTAAACACACTGGCAGACAGACTAAGCAGAAACCTCATGGACCCCACACGAGCGGAAACTGGAGCATGTTGACAAGCAAATGGGGGAGCCCAGATATAGACCTGATTGCCTCTCCCCCAGAACTACCAATTGAACAAATTTTGCACAAGGACTCCCCACAAACAAGCCTGGAAAGTGGATGCTCTGTCCTTTAGCTGGAAAAACCTATCAGTCTATGCCTTCCCCCCTCTGCCTCTGCTCTCCAAAGTACTACTAAAAATCAAACAGGAGAAACCAAGGATGATTTTGATTGCTCCAGGCTGGCCGCGTCAACACTGGTAGCCCCTTCTGTGCAGTGTGTCACGGTTACCTCCATGGCACTTGCCTCAAGACTCCTTCCCTGCTGTCTCAGTAGGAGAACCAGATTCTGCACCCTCAGCTTCTAACACTGAACCTTGCAGCCTGGCTAATTACTTAATCTCTCCTTTACCGTCCCTCGGCAAAACCTGTGATGGATATCATATTAGAGGGAAGGAGGCATAGTACTAGAAAATCTTATGCTGAAAAATGGAAAAGATTTTGTGCCTGGAACCAGTCTCAAGGGATGGGCACAGCAGCGCCCGATTTACCTCAGATTTTACAATACTTAACTAAGATGCTTCACAAGGGCCTGTCTTTTTCCTCCATTAAAATCCACACCATTTCAGCTCATTATAACACAGAACCTCCCCTCTTCTCTCCACTGCTCAAACAGTTCCTCAGAGGGGCCAAAAATTTGAGACCACCCATGAGTGCTCCAACCCCAGCCTCTGGGACCTTAACTTTGTCTTGGAGAAATTCACTCTACCTCTTCCGAGCCAGCTGCTACTGCAGACTTACAATTTCTTTCTTGGAAAGCAGCTTTCCTTTTAGCAATCACTTCAGCTAGAAGGGTGTCTGAATTACAGGCCCTTATGGCAGTGGAGCCTTTCATTATCTTTCATGTGGACAGGGTGTCCCTCAGAACCCAACCCATCCTTCATGCCCAAGGTGGTATCCAGTGTGGCTCTTAATCAGTCCATTCATTTGCCAACCTTCTTTCTCAATCCACAATAAAGGGGAACAGATACTGCGTTCCTTAGATGTGCACAGACAACTTAGATTCTGCTTGGACAGGACTAAACCTCAAAGGAAATCTAAACAACTGCTGGTGGCATTTGCTGCAGGGGTGGAGGGGAAGGCTATTTCAAAGCAAACCATTTCTAAATGGATAAGCCATTGCATTCATTTCTGCTATAAGCACCATGGCAAACCTATCCCCCAGGGGATCAGACCTCACTCCACCAGGGCAGCATCTACCTCTACAGCCTTTCTCAGAGGCGTCCCTACCAGGGACAATCCTAGAAGCTGCTAAATGGAGTTCTGTACATACTTTCACCAAGCATTATAATTTGCCAATATTCTCTAAATCCAGAGCTGGCTTTGCCACTGCAGTCTTGCAGGGCCTTATAGCTGGCCCTAATGCTATCTAAATTCCTCCTCCCAAACATAGCTTTGGGAATCTACCCAAATGTAATGACTGCAACAGTGAAACACGAAGAACATAGTACATTTATGTACACTTACCATAAATGTAGATGTTTGAGTGTATTCACTGTTGCAGTCCTGGTTGCCCTCCCTCCAGCCCCCTAACTTCTTTTGGCTATACCTCTACTTTCCTTTACTATGCTTAAAAGCCTTTTTGGTGTATTTGCTTTTTTGTTGGAGGTTTATCTTTGTACTTTTATATTTAATTGCTTCCCATTAAAGGGGCACCTGACATCTGGGGCAAGAAAAACTGATGTAATGGCGTCGGCTGCATGTTTTATACCCCTGACGACCTGATGTCATGGAAGAAGGGACAGCAACCGACGCAAGACCCAAGACTTTGTTAATCAGGCCGACTGAGTGCTACCAGCAAGCAGATAACCCAAATGTAATGACTGTAACAGTGAATGCACTCGGAACATCTACATTTATGGTAAGTGTACACCACACTACTTTTCATCTCCAGGTCCTTCCATTTTATAATTCTTATTGGAACTTTTTCACAATAGGTCCAGTTGCTCAAGTGTCTAAGTACAGATGGCAACCATCTCTAGCTTCCATGTAGGACAGAAGGGACAGATGTGTAGCCTCTTTGAGAATTTCTAAAGCTTTCCTGAAATGAACTTTTCTTTTGCAGCCCCCTATCAAAGATCCAGCACCCACTTAGGATATTGCCGTCATGTTGCATTGCAAGCATTGACTCCTCTCCCATTTGAGCCAGCAGCGTCTGTAAATTTAAAATTCCTCTCTTGGAAAACAGTGTTTCTGGTGGCAGTTACATCAGCCAAACAGATTTCAGAGATGCAAGCACTTTCCTGCAAACCATCCTGTTTGGTTTTTGCAAAGATTGGGTTTCCGTAGAGATGAACAGATCCTTATTTCCTAAGGTGGCATACGAAACTAACCTGAATTAGTCAATAGTCTTTTTTCCAAGATTCTGAAATGAAGGTGAGTACATGCTGCATATTCATCATCTGCTTTGTTTTCATCTTCATAAAACTAAATCTTTAAGTCGGATTGTTTGTAGAATTCTCTAAGCCTAAATTGGCAAATCAGCGGCTAAAGTAACTTTATCCAGATGTTTAGCTGCATTTCCTTCATGTACAATAAAAAGGGCTTCTCTGCAATCTAAACCTAAGGCTCATTCTGCAAGGGCAGTGGACACTTCTGTAGTCTTTGCCAGGAGATTACCTATTAATGATGATTGTGCAGCAGCTACTTGGTCAACAGTTCATACATTTGAATCTCATTATAGACTGGATGAACAATCCAGATAATGTTCCTCCTTTGGCTCCACCATTCTCAAGCATGTCCTTCCCTGATGCCACCCAGGTGTGTATGCTTGGGAATCTGTCCCATACTTAAATCAGACAAAAATAGACAATATCTGATATGAAAGTTATGTACTTATCATAACAATAGATCCATGTTGTCTGTTTGCGTCTAGTTCAATATCCCTTCCACCTGCCCTCAGCCAAATTGTCACACAGAGGGTTCCGTTGACCAGGTCAACTTTGACATTCTCCGTCTTTGAACAGTCATTGCTGCCAGCTTCCCATAATCCTGCCATTTTCTCTATCAAGCATTCTGGAATTAACTTTAAATGGGAGTAATTTGTTTAGTATATACATACCTGAGTTACTTATGGATATAATGTTTTCAAGGGGCAAACTGTGTCTTAGGCACTGAGGTGGAGTTCAGGGAATTGGGTAGGGTAGGAGTCATAGCCCTGGAACCCAAGAGTTTCAGATTCGGTGCAGAGGACAGATCCAGTCGGATCTGAAATCCCCATAGTTGAACCAGATGCAAGTCAGACAACATAGATCTATCCTTGTGGCAATTTCTTAACTTTTGTTTTGTCGCCTCTGCATCAAAATGGCAACTACCTTACAGAAAAGCTAACCTTTCTATCATACACAAGATATTTCAAAAAAACACTAAGTATCTATTAGAATAAGATATTTCCATACTATATGCGTTTCAGAAGATTTTATTAGAGACCGCCATAAAATCGATAGTTAGTTGTATATACTATTTTAGATAGCTCTCATTAGTTTTACTCAGCGAAATTTAAGCTGAGATCTGATTGCATTGATGTGATGACTAATGATTGTTTAATGATAGCTTCAGGTGTATCTAATTTTATTTAATTAAATTAAGTTAAATGGAGCATATATATAGTGAACAGTTTGAATTGTTTGATGAAATCTGAAGAAGCGTGCCTTGGTAGCACGTGAAAGCGCTCATTTTATTGTTATGGAATAAACTTTTGTTACATGTTTTATTTCGTGGTGGTCCTACCCTGTTTTTTCTACATATTGTGCCTCTTTTTTCTGGAGTTGGACCTTTGGACTGCAGCAGTATCTTTTTTTGAAATATTTGTCTTATTGCTTGGTCATCGCAGCTGTCACACGATGGATACACCATCTATAGAATTGGACTACAATCCTAATGGAATGGACTTGAACCAGAGATGGAATAATATTTTTGAACAGCGAAGTAATCCACTGCTTAACCTTGAGCTACAACATTCTTTTCCACCATTGACAACAGGTACTGTAGAAAATCTAAATGAGTTTAATAACCGAAAATGACTTGTATAAGTTACAAAGGCTCATATGGCAAAGGAGACGTATGGAAGCGAGCTTACACTTCCATATTATCCCTCGAGGCATGAGAATACTCTGTATGCCAACCTATGGTGATAGCCATCCGGAGCTTTTAAAGAAATGGCAACAGCTTAATATAGAATTGAGTAACAGTTATATGAGGTTGCTCATAGATTATTTCTCACCCATAGAAGCTGAACTAACTAAAAAGGTAGAGGCTTTGAATAAAGATCTATGGATATGCTTCAAAGGTGAGATTTTTGAAAAGAAACTTGATAATATGTATACTCAGGTGGCAATGTATAGTGATAGATTACAACAGACCAAGTATCGTAAATTACAGCGTGACTACAGAGACTTTACCTCTGGACATGTCTTTGTTTGGCCCAAGAATAATCATCTTAATAACTCTGAAAGTACAGCTGTACGCTCTACACATATCAATTCTAATAATATTATTATAGACAGTGAAACATCAGATATTGATGCTGTTCCTTTAAGCAGTAATACTACTACTGGCAATGATATGAATGGAGTAGACTCACCAGCTACGTCGTCTAACGGAGGTTTTGAATTGGGCACCTCCTCCACGATAGCCATTCCTCCACCCAACCAACAGGCCTTCACAGATCGGAAGGAAGAGAACGCTATGGGAGCTAGACCTAAATTACCATGTGGGAACATAGAACGTTTTTTACCCTTTCCCATGCAGATACGAGCAGCATCCAGAACCAGGTCCAACAGTCGGGGATGCAGAAAATGGAAGTTCTCAGGCGGGAATTGCGAAACAAGACGCCGGACCAGAAATTAAATCGGCTTGTCTTTAATTACTCCGGGTTTGAACTTACTTCTGCTGACTTTTCTCTATTGAATAAAGGTTTGTCCTTTATTCCATCACAAGGTAGTAACCTTGGTGAACTTTTAACAGATTTGAGAATGTTTGGACGTACTATAGCACTGAAATTGATTTATAATAATGCTACTATGACTGATACAGAACAGGTCACCAGATTTAAATGCAAAAGTAATTTTTCTCCTACCTTACCAGCAAATGTAGATTGTTTTATTAAGATGTGTGAGAGAGATTTTTATTCATATTTTTCAGATCAAACACATAAATGTCTATATTTTAATTTGAGTGGTGAAGAATAGAAATCTTTACAGTTTCTTTGTAAAAACGTTGAATTAACTATAAAACCTGCTGACAAAGGAGGGGGGTATAGTGTTACTTAACACATGTGACTATAATAAAGCCATGATAGAAATGTTGCAAGATACTAATACATATACTAAGATTAATCATGAGTTTTTTAGTAAGATAGTTAGGAAGGTGTATGATGACCTATATGACCTTTTGGTGTGCAAGCAGATTAATCAAGAACTATATACTTATTTTTTAGTTGAATTTCCTTTGATTCCGTATATAAAAGGCCTACCCAAGGTTCACAAAAATATTTTTCCCCCTCCAATGCGACCCATAGTGGCAGGAGAAGGATGGATAAACGGAGACCATATCAGTTTATGTAGAGACCATATTAGGACCTTTGGCAAGAAGCATACCCTCTATTTTAAAAGACACATATCAATTGATTGATGAACTAGAAAATATATCCCAACAAACATTACCATCTACTTGTATATTAGTGACTCTAGATATGTTAAGAGTTTATTTACTTCGATCCCTAATGATTATGGGATCGAAGCTGTTAGAGAAATTATAAGTTCAACAGATGAGTTTAATAGAGATGAACAAATTTTGATATGTACCCTATTGGATACTATATTATCTAACAATGTCTTTATGTTCAATGATGAACTGTTCTTGCAGAAATGGGGTGTCGCGATGGGCACCCCATGTGCTAATCTATGCGAACCTGGTGGTATACTACTGGGAGAAGACATATTTGTTTAACAGTGCATTCTATCCACATGTACTTCTATATAGACACTTTGTAGATGATTTTGGGATGGTAGTATAGATATGTTAAATGACTTTATAAGCTATTTAGAATCAACTACTGACTTCTTAAGATTTACCCTGGAATTTTCTTATTCGAAGATCGACTTTTTGGATATAACCATTACTAAAGATCTACAGGGCCATTTATCTACTTCTCTCTATAGAAAGACATGTTGGAAGAATGCACTGTTACATTTCAGTAGTATGCACCCCCGGTTCATATTTTCAAACATTATTAAAAGTCAATTCATCAGACTTACAAAAATCTGCAAGGACACTTTGGATTTACAAGAACAGATAGACATCATGGAGAGATTGTTCACTGAAAGAGGATATAGTAGTACCATGGTCAGTAATGTTAAAAAATCTGTCATAGGTATGACTAATGATACCAGCGTTGGATTGAGCAAAATGGCCACCCGACATAGGAAAACCTATAATAATACTTGAGTGACATTTACAACTAGGTATACCAATGATAATAAGAGAATAATAGACATCATAAAAAGGAATTGGCACGTACTTACTGTTGATTCATCCATAATAAGTATTATAGGAGAATCACCCATTTTTAGTTATAGAAATAGCAGAAATCTTAAAAGGATATTATGCACAGAACATACGTACATGGAACAAGAAAAGATATATAAGAAGCAGCTACACTTTGGAACTTTTCCATGTAAAAGCTGCAAAATGTGCAATATAACTGATGCACAGCAGTTTATTCGTCCTACAATTGACTACAAATTTATTCCCAGATTTTATGCAACATGTAATGATATGAATCTTATATACTTGGCGACTTGTATGGAGTGTTAGGCTTTTTATGTAGGGATGACATCGAAAAGACTTAAGGATAGAATTTATAACCACACATATGATGATAGACGGATGAATCAACAGAATGCATTAGCCAAGCATATAGCAACTCATGAAGGTCATTATTTCAAATTTAGAGTGTTTTAGTAACAAAGAATAAGAGAGGGGGCAATAATGTGAATTATTTAATCAGTGGAACTTTGCTGGATATTTAAGTTACGAGCACACCTACATCCTGGTCTCAACCATTTATAAGTATTAAATCTATACTTGAAGCACATAGACATAAATAAATGAATAACAATAACATCTGAAAAAAATATATATTATAGTTTTATATGTATATACACATTTGTTCATTTATTTATACATATTTTGTTATACTTTTCATTTATTTCTATGTATTCATATATTTTACATGAGTTAATATAAATTTATGCAATGGTAGAATTGATATATATACAAAAACGGTAAATAAATATTTGTAATAGTTTCAATGTATTCATATATTGATCTAGGATGATTTATATATGTATTTACTTATTTGAATTATGTATGTGCTGTAATTTATACAGCTTTTTTACAGATCGTATGGTAATGTTTATTAGACGTGAGAAACACTATATCTATTAGAATAAGATATTTCCATACTGTGTGTTTCAGAAGATTTTATTAGAGACCGCCATAAAATCCATAGTTAGTTGTATGTACTATTTTAGATAGCTCTCATTAGTTTTACTCAGCGAAATTTAAGCTGAGATCTGATTGCATTGATGTGATGACTAATGATTGTTTAATGATGGCTTCAGGTGTATCTAATTTTATTTAATTAATTAAATTAAGTTAAATGGAGCATATATATAGTGAACAGTTAGAATTGTTTGATGAAATCTGAAGAAGCGTGCCTTGGTAGCACGTGAAAGCACTCATTTTATTGTTATGGAATAAACTTTTGTTACACGTTTTATTTCGTGGTTGTCCTACTCTGTTTTTTCTACATATACACAAGACAGAAAAACAGGAGAAGGGTAATAAATGCCTCTCTAAGAAACTAGATGGCAAGTAGATCAAACAGTTAATGCTGGGGCTAAGACTCTGAGAGGGAACCACTATGACTTACCCATTTTTCCATTTTTATTCCTCCTTATTCACCCTGTCCCCAGTATATCCTCAGACGTGTCCCTGACAGAAAAGAGAAGGTCATGTAAGCCTTTTTGTGAAAAACAAGGGAATGGAAATCGGCCAAGACAAATGTATGATGCCCTTCCATATCACTGTTGCAGTATTCATTACATTAGGGACTCGCTGTCTAGGGTAGCCTGACATTTGGCCAGTGTACCAAAACCTTAGGTTGTTTTAAGGTACACTGTACATCACGTGTATGTATGCTCATTGCATAGTGTAGGGCATAAAGGTGATGTACGGACTACCATCCTCAGAACTTATGTGACACCAGACCAACGATCAAGAGATGGCGTTTGGACTGAACGCCTACATTAGATGCAGTTTCCGAGCCATTGCAGATAAGTGACCCATTGAGGTTTCTTTTTTACTTGCCTTTTTGGTTGCTTGTGGGGTTTCATGTCATCCAAGAAGGGCAAATGCCAGTGTGGGAGACTGATTTCCCTTAAAGACCACCATGAACAGTGTCTATTTCTCTTGGCACCTCACACGACCATACAACCTGTTCTGTCTGTCAGGCTTTTGTACCTAAAACGTTGCATAGCAGACTGACTTGTTGATGTATCTGGAGAATCAGCGACTTAAACTTCTTGCTAAAGATACTATGGAGGGAACTTCCTGCCCTGAGGGACATCCGTCAAGGGAAGAAGGCTAAGAAGCCTAGCCAGAATCTTGCACTGTTCAGCCTCCGTCAGACGTTTCTCCTGAGGTGAGTGAATCCCCAGAGGTTCATCTGGCTTTGTCAGATTCTTCTGCTGCGAAACAAAGCAAAAGACACTCTGACAAACTCCAACTAAATGAACAGTAGGCCCTCTGCTACATGATGGAAAAATCCAAAAGGAAACTCGCTGGTGAAAAATTCACACTTTTTAATATAAAACTTGGAGTTTGTCAGAGATTCTTCTCCTGCGACTGGGTTGGAGACCGGGATCTGACTTTAAGCACGACTGAGGAGGCTTTGCAGACATCGGTTTCGTGCGTTCAGGGGAACCGCTGTTTATCATTTCCGAAGGGCCTAGGGGTGGTGTTCAGATTTTAGTCAGAGGAAAACGTTCCTACTACTATTGAATGCCTTGCTTGGTCAGAGCCCAACAAGTTTTATAAGACAGACATCCCATTAAAGAAAAAAAATGCTTCTCCTGCCCTTAAGGATCCACAGAGTGAGTGGCAGGCCTACACTCAGGGTTTTAGTGGTTTGATGGCATTGAAATCTCCTCAGGGTATTTCTATTTCAGCTCCCCCTTAGTCCTCTACTCCACTTAAAAGACCCCCAGAGTACAGGATTCCTCTGAGGAGGAGTTTGATTTGGATGAGGAGTCCCTTGCTTACTCTTTTCAAAATTTCTTCTCCTTTGGGCTGTGGGACAGAGGAAGAGGAATCTAACAATATCCTTTGTGTTTCACTGTTGCAGTCATCACACTTGGGTTATCCTGCCAGGGATAGCCCTCAGTCGGCCTGAATACTAGAGGCTTAGTATTTCTGCGTCTGTTGCTGTCGCTCCAGGACTGACGTCGGGTCGTCATTGATATAATCGCATCGGCTGCCTGTTTTTATATCCGTCTTTCTTGCCGAGGAGCCCAAAGCAGAAGCAGTTTGTATGAGTGCCGATCAGCCTCTACCTGAGTTTTCGTTTCCGAAATTGAAGGTGAATCTTCTAAAGCTAATTACCACGTTGGGGATCCTTTTTTCTTTCTCTAACCGATGTCAGAAAAAGTTAACAATTGTCTCGCCTGTGGAAAGCAAATACCACACCAAGATTTCCATTCTTACCACGTCACCTGTTTAGGCCCAGACCAATGACGTTCCTCGCTGCCGGTTTTGTACTTTGGTCAACGCCCGAACTATATCGTCGGGCCCTTATCGTACCTAAATACTTTCACTCTCGATCTCCGTATTCCGAAATGGCTTTGGTAAGCCATCTCTCTACTGATCTTCCTAATAAACATAAGGATAAAGACAGAGACAGACCGCACAGGTCCAAAACTGCCGACACTTCCGTTAAGCAAGTCGCCAGTTCGCCGGTACTCAGGTGCTTTTGCAGCCCCTGATATCCGCTTCGATGGATTCGCAGGCCGCTATCGAAACCCGTTCAGAGTCCGTTATGCCGTGAGACTCTTCATTGACTACGGAACCTGTGGAAGTCTCTACCTTGGACGGGTCCGGAGTCGCTGTGCAGGCACCGGCTTCTGAGGAAGTTCTTCGCACTACCGATATTTGACACAAACTACTTCTTTCACGTCTTCAGTTTTTCCTAAAACTACCGAGTTTCTAAGGCCCAGAGTACGAACTAAGCCTAAAAAACGCCAACCCTACCTCATTCGCCTGCTTCCATGCCTCAAGCTCAGATGCTTAAAATGGCAGAAGACCTTATGCTGGTTAGGGGAAGCCAGCCTACCCCTGCTAAAAGGAAAAGAGACTTGTCCCCAGCGGCTTTGTCTGTCCAAGAGTCCGACGACTCTGAGGTTTCTGATTATGAAGGCATGCCCTTTTCAGATGCAGAGGAATCCATTCCTTCTGCCTCTCCTCCAGAGGATTTTTCTTTTGGTGAAACCCTGCATAACTTTGAGAGAGCATTTCGCTTGAGAATGCCAGGTTTATCTTCAGTCCAAAAAAGAGACTCAGGAAATTTTTAGATTTACCACAGCACAGACCCTTAGCTATTTCTCCTGTTGTGGATGATGTTTTTATGGGACCCAGCCTTAACTCCTGATACTCTACCTCCTCCTCCCAGGAAACGTGATGAGTACTACAGAGTCCCTGACTCGCACAAATCTCTCTTCAAAAATCCTACTGCTGACCTAGAGGTCATCTCCTAAGGGAATAAAAGCAACCACAGCTAATAAACCCACCCCTCGGACAGGGATTCCCAAGCTATAGACAGATGGGGTAAAAAAGTATACACCTCTGCAACTCTTGCCATTAGAGCATTAAATTGTCAGTTCCACATGCTGAAATACCAGCAACATACTATGGAACTCATTAAACAATAACTGTCCACCTTCGCTGACTCTGCAGAAAATAAAGAATTACAGGAGCTTATGCATTCTGCAAGCCAAGTTAGTAAGCATACCCTGCAATATGGGTTTGACGCCCTAGAAGCATCCTGCAAAGCAGCAGTCACAGGTTCTGCACTTAGAAGGCATGCTTGGCTTAAGGAACAGACCTTGCCAGACCATGGCAAAGCAAAATAATTGGACGCACCACTGAACAAAGACAATCTGTTTGGCACCAAAGCAGAAGAGGTTCTAAAAAAGATGGAAGAAAAAGCTAAGTCTATGCAGACAGTTAGCCTTTTTGCAAGTCCAGCTTCCAAGATTCAGTAGGCATTGCCCCTCAAAACATTGGTCCTTTCCAGCCCCCTCAAGGCCACCTCAAACTAGACCTCGGGGAAGCAGACCCCCCCCCCCCCCCGATAATTCTCAGGGTGTGCAGAGATCTAAGCAATAGAGTACCTCCACTTCTAAAACAAGGAGTGCTAAGCCACCCCCTTATGGAAAGAATTCGCAATTACTTTTCAACTCCACCTTTGCCCACCTGCTTGTGCCCCTAGGAGGAAAACTTGCATCCCATGCAAAAAACTGGGCCTCCATCACCAACAATCGGTGTGTCCTCAACATAGTATCCCGGGGTACAACTTTTTTATTTCCACGCACTTCCTCCAAACCAGTGGGCAGAGGCACAAAACCAAGTTCATTCCCTGCTCTCCATAAGGGCAGTTCAGCCTGTTCCTGCAGACCAGATAGCCCAAAGTTTCTATTCCAGACTTCTCCTGGTACCCAGAAAAGAGGGCACCTGGCGCCTAATCCTACATCTATCCATTCTAAACACCTTTCTGGTGGTACCAAAATTCAAAATGCTCACCCTCCAGCATCTTCTTCCTATTCTATCCAAAGATGCCTGGTTAGCCACTCTAGACCTAAAAGAGGCCTACCTGCACATCCCAATCGGAGACTGTTGCAGGAAATATCTGTGTTTCAGGACAGGATCTATGCATTATCAGTTCTCTGCACTTCCCTTTGACTTATCCACTACTCCCAAAGTTTTGACAAAATGCCTGGCTCTAGCCATTGCTTTTTGCAGACAAATATTCAAATGTACCCCCTACTTTGGACGACTGCCTGATGCAGGCAGACAGTCAGGAAAAGCTGTTACAGCACCTGACATTTGTACAAGATTTAGTGACCTCACTGGGGTACACTGTAAACGAAAAGAAATCCAAACTAGTCCCCATTCACAAAATTGTATTCCTGGGAGCAAGCCTGGACAGCATCCCAGATGGCATTCCTTACTCCAGAAAAACAAGCCTATCTGACAGGCTGCTACTTTCAACTGGCCACCAGAACCCAGTTATCCGCTAGGAAAATCCTGCAAGCTCTAGGGTTCATGGCCTCCTGCATTCTACTAATTCCATATGCCAGACTGCATATGAGGAAACTTCAGTGGTACTTAAAAAGCCTTTGGTGTCAACATTTTCAGGACCTGGAAACTATTATACCTATGATACCTTGTCTAAGGAAAGATTTTCTTTGGGCAGCAGCATGCAACCACAACAAGGAACTTCCCTGTTCACAACCCCACGCTGCCCAGACCCTAACCACAGATGCATCAGGCTATGTCTGGGGTGCACACCTGGACAGCAGGTGCATTCAGGGCCACTGGAGCCCAAATCAAATTCATCTGCACATCAACCAAAAAGGGATGCTAGCTGTTCAGCACGCTCTGACAGCTTTCAGACCCCTACTCTCTCCTGGACCTCTTCTAATCAAAACAGACAACACCACAGTGATGTGGTACATCAACAAGCAGGGAGGAACCCACTCTTGCCCACTATGCAGGCTTGCCATGACCCTTTTGCACATGGCTTCAGCCGTCCAGATTCACCTGCTAGCATAATTCCTGCCAGGCACCCAAAACTCTTTGGCAGACAACTTAAGCAGAAATCTCCTAGACCCACACGAGTGGCAGTTAAACCACAGCACCTTCAGCCTCGTAACCCAGAAATAGGGTACCCTGAAGGTGGATCTATTTGCCTCCCACAACAACCACCAGCTCAGCAATTTTTGCACCAGGGAACCTCACAGCAAGGCCAAGAAAGTGGATGCCCTAGCCTTCCAATGGGTAAGCCTCTCAGTCTGTGCATTTCCCACTCTACCTCTTCTTGTAAGGGTGTTACTCAAAATAAGGGAGGAAAGACCAAGGGCAGCCCTGATTGCCCCAGACTGACCACGCCAACACTGGTACCCACTATTGCGCAGCCTGTCACCGTTGCCTCCATGGCACCTCCCTCAGATTCCAACTCTCCTGACGCAGCAAAAGTGAGTTCTTGCATCCACAATTGCAGACCCTGAACCTGGCAGCCTGGCTTATTCCTTGACCTCTCCTCCAGTGGCCAGCCTAAGTAAGCAAGTCCTGGACTTTATACGTGAAGCCAGATGACCCAGCACTAGAAAATCCTATGCTGACAAGTGGAAAAGGTATAGCTCCTGGATCCAGGATAAAGGAGCTGAACCAGCACAGCACTCGCTTCACAGGGGCCTATCCTTCTCTTAAAATCCATGCCTCTCCCATCTGTGCTCATTACAGCACAGAGCCACCTCTATTTTCACACCCCCTCATCAAGCAGATGTTCTTCGTGTTTCACTGTTGCAGTCATCACACTTATCTGCCTGCAGGTAGCTTTCAGTCAGCCCGAATACCAGTGTCTTGGGACTTCTGCATCTGATGCTGTCAGGTAGTCAGGGGTATAAAACATGCAGTTGATGCAATTACAACAGTCTTTCTTGCCGAGAAGGAGCCCGAAGCAGAAGCAGTTCTCAAGAGCCGGTCGGCCGCTACCTCAAATTTTCGAGTTTCAGACCTGAAGTCTTCTGAAGCCAAGTACCCCGTTGGGGATTCTTTTTTCTTGCTTTAACCGATGTCAGAAAAAAATGAACAATTGTCTTGCCTGTGGAAAGCAAATACCTCAGAGAGATTTTCATTCTTACTGCATCACCTGTTTAGGCCCAGACCACAACATCCCTAGCTGTTGCTTTTGTGCCTTGTTTAACGTCTCGACCATTCATCGTCGGGCTATGTTTGTAGCTAAATTCTTTCGCTTTCATTCTCTGTTTTCTGAAATGGCTTTGGTAAGCCATCCGACTACCGATCTTCCGAAAAAGCACAAAGACAAAGAGAGAGATGGACCGCATAGGTCAAAAACTGTCAATGACACTTCCATTAAGCTAGTCACCAGTCCGCCAGTACTCAGTGAGACACCTTTGCAGCCCCTGATGCCCGCTTCTACAGATTCGCAGGCCTCTGCTGAGACCCATTCAGAGTCTGATATGCAATGAGATGCAGCAGTTCCTTAGAGGGGCTAACACTTAAGGCCACCCAGAAGAGCCCCTACCCCTGCTTGGGACCTTAACTTTGTGTTGGAAAAGGCTCCCTTTGAACCAGCAGTCTCAGCAGAGTTAAAATTCCTCTCTTGGAAAACAACCTTGCTTCTGGCCATCACTTCAGCTAGAAGAGTGTCTGAGCTACAAGCAGTCATGGCTGTGGAACCCTTCATTTTCCATGTTGACAGGGTCTCCCTCAGGACTAACACAACTTTCATGCCTAAAGTAGTGTCTAGTGTGGCTCTCAACCAATCTATTAATTTCCCCACTTTTTCCCTACACCTCAACATAAGGGGGAAAGGATCCTGCACTCTTTAGATGTACACAGACAGTTCACATTCTACCTGGATAGGACGAAGTCCTTTAGGAAGTCTGACCAGTTACTGGTCAGCTTTGCAGCAGAGGGCAAGGCCATATCAAAACAAACCTTTTCCAAATGGATAGCACACTGTATATATTTCTGTTACTAACACCATGGGAAACACATTCCACTAGGGCAACTGCCACCTCTGCAGCTTTTCTCAGATGGTTCCCTACCAAGGACATCGTGGAGGCTGCAACATGGAGATGTTCGTTGTGTTTCACTGTTGCAGTTATTACATTTGGGTAATCTGCTGGCAGGTTGCCCTCAGTTGACCTGATTAACAAAGTCTTGGGTCCTGCGTCGGTTGCTGACCCTTCTTCCATGATGTCAGGTCGTCAGGGGTATAAAACATGCAGCCGACGCCATTACGTCAGTCTTTCTTGTTGCACGGTGCCCGAAGCAGAAGCATTTCGCAAGTGCCGGTCAGCCGAGTCCTGAAATTTTCGTTTTCAAGTTTCAGAACCGAAGTCTTCAACTGAAAGCTAAGTACCCCGTTGGGGAAACTTTTTCTTGCTCCTTACCGATGTCAGTAAAAGTTGTTAATTGTATTACTTGTGGGAAGCAAATACCTCATAAGGATTTTAATTTGTACTGTATTCCTTGCCTAGGCCCTGACCACGATGTATCTTGCTGTCGGTTTTGTGCTTTATTTAATCAGCACACTATCGGTTGTCGGTACATTTTTGCTTCTAAATATTTTGGTTCTCTGTTTAATTATCCAGAAATGACGTCGGTTAGCCATCCGACTACCGGAATACTGAAAAAAAGCAAAGAAAAAGACAGACACAGGCCGTTGAGGTCCAAAACTGACAACGACGCTTCTCCTAAGCCAGTCGCCAGTTCACCGGTACTCATTGAGACACATTCACAGCCCCTATTACCCACTACTTCTGATTCACAGGCCTCTACTGAGACCCATTCAGAGTCCGGTATGCCGTGAGATGCTTCACATATGGAACCCACGGATGTCTCTACCTTGGATGGGTCCAGAGCCGCTGAGCAGGCACCGGTTTCTGAAGGTGTATTCAGGCCTACAGACTTGCATATTAAGCCGACTCCAACTTCAGTGCTAAGGCCTAAATCTCTATCTGTCTAAAAAACTGATGCCCAGGCCACATGTTCTGGCCCCTATGCCTAAAAAAACAAATGATCAAAGTGGCTGAAGATTTAATTACTCTAATCAGGGGTAGTCAACCCCCCCCCCCCCCCAGAGGCCTAGGATTGAATTTGATTGAGTCTTCTGAACAGGACTCTCTTCTAATGATCTGGATTTGTCCATACCTACTTATGAGGACTCTGATGCAGAGGATTCCATTCCCTCTGCTTCTCCACCTGAGGATTTCTGTTTTCGGGAAGCTTTACATACCTTAAGGGAGCATTTCCAGTGGGAGAGTCAGGATTTCTCTGAATCCAAAAAGAGGCTTGGAGATTTTCTTCTTTTTCCTCAGCATAGGCCTTTGGCTATACCTCCTGTACTAGATATTGCTGATGTGTTTTCGGAATCCAGTATGGCCCCTGATTCCTTGCCTCCAGCCCCTAGCAAACCAGACGGGTTGTGGACCCTGAAACCATTTCTCAGGGGCCCAAGGGCATTAAGGCTACTACTGCTAAAAATCCAACCCCTTCTGATAGACTCCAGGGCGCTAGATAGATGGGGTAAAAAGGTTTATACTTCTGCAGCCTTAGCAATCTGAGCTTTAAACTGTCAATTCCATATGCTAAAATATCGACATCCTATCATGGGACTGCTTCAACAGAAAATTATGTTGATTTCTGACTGTGTGGAGAATAAAGATTTGCAGGATTTATTGCATTCGGCTGAACAAGTTGGCAAACATACTTGGCAGTGTGGTTTTGATTCCTTAGGGGCCTCTTGTAGGGCTACTGTTACTGGGTCTGTGCTTAGAAGGCATGCTTGGCTTAAGGAGCAATGTCTGCCTGATCGTGTTAAAGCAAAACTTTTGGATGCTCCTTTATAGCTTGGTCTGCTTATTTGGCAGTAAGGCTGAAGAAGTTCTAAAAAAGGTGGAAGACAAAGCTAAATCTATGCAAACTGTGAAAGATCTCTTACAAGTGCAACCTCCTAGATTTAGTAGGCATTGGCCTACTAAGAACTGGTCCTTTCCAGCTCCTTCCAGAGCCACTACAGCCAAACCCAGACATTCCAAAACCACCACGTTTCAGTCCCAAGGGACTTTCAGAACTAAGCAATGGGGTGCTTCCACTTCCAAATCTGGAAACAACAAGGCACCACTCTATGGTAAACCAGTCTCAATGAAATCCCTTTGAAATTACCAAGCACTTGACAAATGGGTTTTAAATAGTGTCCCAGGGATACAGATTTCATTTCCACACACTGCCAACTCCAAACTGGTGACCAGATCTGCCCCCAAATCAGTGGGCAGAGGCTCAGAAACAAGTACTTTCCCTCCTAAGCATGGGGACTATTCAGCTAGTACCAGAAGAGGAAAAGGGGCAAGGTTTCTATTCCAGACTTTTCCTGGTACCCAGAAAAGACAAATCATGGCATCTAATTCTGGACCTGTCTACTCTAAACACCTTTCTGGACATTCCAAAATTCAAGATGCTAACTCACCACTTACTTCCTATGCTAGGCAAGGATGCCTGGTTGGCAACTCTCGACTTAAGAGGCTTACCTGCATATCCCAATCAGGGAATCTTGCAGAAGATTCCTACGCTTCAAAGCAGGCTGCATGCATTATCAGTTCTCTGCACTGCCCTTTGGCTTGTCTACTGTGCCCAGGGTATTCACAAAGTGCTTGGCTCCAGTAATTGCATTTTGCAGGTAAAGAAATATCCAAATATATCCATACCTGGACGATTGTCTAATTCAGGCAGAAAACCAGGCCATTCTTCTGAAATATCTGGCGTTTGTAAAAAGGCTTCTAACCTGTCTAGGGTACACCATAAACAAAAAGAAATCTCAAATGGTACCCTCTCAAATTATATTCCTGGGTGCAAGCTTGAATACAACTGCCCAGAGGGCATTCCTTACACCAGAAAAGCAAATTCATTTGGTGACTTATTTCAAACAGGTGGCCACAAAAACCCTGCTATCTGCAAGGCAAATACTGCAAGCCTTGGGGTTCATGGCCTCATGCATTTTTCTAATTCCATATGCAAGACTGCCTATGAGGAAGCTTCAGTGGTACTTAAAAAGTTTATGGAGTCAACATTGTCATAGCCTGGAAACAATGACTCCTATCGTACCTTTCCTGCGCCTAGAGTTCCTCTGGTGGGCAGAGGCCTGCAACCACAACAGGGGACTGCCATTCACACCACCAAATCCTGCCCAAATCCTAACTACAGACGCATCAAACTGTGCATGGGGGGCTCTTCTGGCAGGGAAGTGCATTCAGGACAAATGGAGCCCAAATCAAATGCACCTTCATATCAAGCAAAAGGAAATGCTAGCTGTACAGAATGCACTGACAGCCTTCAAAGGACTACCTTCATCCAGGACAATTACTGATAAAGACGGACAACACCACAGTTATGTGGTACATAAAAAAAGCAGGGTTGGTTCACATTAATACTCCCTCTGCAGACTAGCCATGGCATTGTGGAACACTGCCTTGAGTTACCAAGTGCAACTACAAGCTCAATTCCTGCCAGGAAAGCATAATGTTCTGGCAGACGAACTAATCAGAAATCTCATGGACTCTCACGAATGGAAACTGGAACCACAGATTTTCAACATGTTGACACGCAAATAGGGGAGCCCAGACACAGATCTTTTTGCCTCACCCCAGAACTACCAGTTGGACAAATTATGCACAAGAACTCGTCACAAAAATGCCTGGAAAGTGGATGCTCTGTCCTTCAGCTGGAAAAACCTGTCAGTCTATGCCTTTCACACTCTGCCTTTGCTCTCCAAAGTTCTACTTAGTCAAACAGGACAAAGCAAAAATGATTTCGATTGCTCCAGACTGGCCTCGCCAACACTGGTACCCACTCCTGTGAAGTGTCTCACATTTCTCCGTGGCACCTGCCTTAGACACCTTCCTTACTGTCTCAGCAGGAGAACCAAATTCTGCACCCTCAGCTCCAAACATTGAATCTTGCAGCTTGTCTAATCACTTAGATTCACCCTTAGCATCCCTCAGCAAACCTGTGATGGATGTCATTTTGGAGGCGAGAAGACCTAGTACTAGAAAATCTTATGCTGACAAATGGAAAAGATTCTGTGCCTGGAATCAATCTCAAGGGATGAGCACAGCAGTGCCCAATTTACCTCAGATTTTGCAATACTTAACTGAGATGCTTCATAAGGGCCTGTCTTTTTCTTCCATAAAAATCCATGCCTCAGCCATTTCAGCTCATTACAACACAAACCCTCTACCCTCTTCTCTCATCCTCTTCTAAAGCAGTGTCTCAGAGGGGCCAAAACCTTGACACCACCCAGGAGAGCTCCAACCCCTGCACTGGGACCTTAACTTTGTATTGGAGAAACTCACTCTACCTCCTTTCGAGCCAGCTGCAACTGCAGACTTAAAATTTATTTCCTGGAAAATCACTTCAGCTAGAAGGATATCTGAAATACAGGCCATTATGGCAGTGGAGCCTTTCATCATCTTTCATGCGGACAGGGTGTCACTCAGGACCAATCCATCATTCATGCCCAAGGTGGTATCCAATGTGGCTCTTAATCAGTCCATTCATTTGCCAACTTTCTTTCCCAATCCACAGAACAAGGGAGAGCGGATTCTGCATTCATTGGATGTACACAGACAACTTAGATTCTACTTGGGCAGGACTAAATCTCGAACAAAATCTGAACAACTGCTGGTAGCATTTGCTGCAGGGGCAGAGGGGAAGGCCGTTTCAAAGCTAACAATTTCTAAATGGATAAGCCATTGTATTCATTTCTGTTACAAGCACCATGGAAAACCTATCCCCCAGGGGATCAGATCTCATTCCACCAGGGCTGCATCTACTTCAGCAGCCTTTATCAGAGGTGTTCCTACCAGGGATATTCTAGAAGCTGCTACCTGGAGTTTAGTTCATACTTTCACTTAGCATGGTCACTTACCAATTTTCTCTAAATCCAGAGCTGGCTTTGCCACTGCTGTTTTGCAGGGCCTTATAGCTGGTCCTAATGCTGTATAAATCCATCCTCCCATCCTTAGCTTTGGGAATCTACCCAAATGTAATGACTGCAACAGTGAAACACTATGAACATAGTACAGTTGTGTACACTTACCGTAAATGTAGATGTTCGAGTGTATTCACTGTTGCAGTCCTGGTTACCCTCCTTCCAGCCCCCTGTTTTTCTTTTACTCTTCTTTTTTTTATTATGCTTAAAAGCCTTTTTGGTTTATTTGCTTTTGTTTGGAGGTATATTTTTGTGTTTCTTATATATACATACATACATACGTATATATATATATATATATATATATATATATATATATATATATACATACACATATATACATATACATATATATATATGTGTGTGTGTGTATATATATATATATATATATATATATATATATATATGTGTGTGTGTATATATATATATATATATGTGTGTGTGTGTGTATATATATATATATATATATATATATGTGTGTGTGTGTATATATATATATATATATATATATATATATATGTTCATCGTGTTACACTGCTGCAGTCATCACTTATCTTGCCGTCAGGCGGTCCCGCAGTCGGCCAGAGTTCCAAAGTCTTGGTCCGGCGTCGGTTGCTGTCGCTTCTTCCATGACGTCAGTGCGCCAGGGGTATACAAGATGCACTTCGAATTCCAAAGGATATGGCAAATCGAATATAGGAACCAACAAACCAAAATGAAAAATCTGCAATAGGATAAACGTCCACTTTTATTGTACCACATGAAAACCAAGCCAAACACGATACACAAAAAGTTGTTAACCTAGGTTTCGTCTTAATACTAAAGACTTCTTCAGAACAACTACCACAAATAACTATCAAGTATAAATACTTACATTAATTGCCAATTAAATACCTGAACTAACCTGAAATTAAAATAAAAATGTCTAAAAAAACTTCTATTAATGCAATATAATTTAAAAATTTAAAATAGAAAATATAAACACTAAAAGTACAAAAAATGTGTTAAAAACACACTAAACATTAAGGCACAGCTATTATGAAAATATATATATATAATATATACAATTATATATAGATGCATATTTTATATGTCCAAGGCAGATATACAAAAAATACCACTGTTTAACTATTAATAAACCTAAGCTTTAATAAGGGGGCCATGCTGATGTTATCATTTAAACCGGGAAATCTAGTGGCATCAAATCTTAATTGCCATATCAATTCACATACATCCAAGTGAATGTCTAAGGTATACCCTTGTGAGTCATTTCTTATTTGTTGAATAATAATAAATTTAAAACCATGACCCGGAAATTGTTTAATGTGCCTAAAAAGGGCATTAGTATTCTTTTGATGCCTAATATCAAGAAGGTGTTCACCTATCTTATCTCTAAGGGCTCTACAGGTTTTACCTATATAAAATGCTAAACATTCATTACATATGGCCATATATACTACATTTTTTGAATAACAATTAAAATGCCCCTTAAAAAACAATAATTCATTCCTCACCAATAATTTATTCTTGGCGGTTAAGATAAAAGCACAAAGGTTACATCTCCCACACTTAAAATTCCCATTGGGCCTGCATGATATGACTACTATTCACATATGTAATTTTCTCTAATAAATTTTTAATTGATCGTGCCTTTCTATATACATTCATAGGTAACTCCTTCAATTTCCTACTAACATTCACATCTAATTTTAACATTTCCCAATTATTCCGAATAATATCAATGATGAATTTTGTGTCATAAGTATATGTAGTTATAAAAAATAGAGAATCTTTTTTACTCTCTCTATTTGGCCTACCCTCACCCAAATATGTGTTATTAACACTACTAATAATATTAGTGGTAACTACGTCTAACTTTAATAAAGGCTGGTAAATACCATTACTTCTCTTTAAAACAACCTCATTCTTAATGCTGTTAACTAAATCAATGGGATAACCTCTTTTGATAAACATATCAGTAATAACACTCCATTCTTTGTCAAACTCATCCACTGCATTAACCATCCTGGCCGCCCTAACCATCTGTCCCTTCACAATAGCTTTCTTTTGATGGAAAGGGTGCCAGCTGGAATAATCTAAATATGCATTCAAAAAAGTAGCTTTCCTAAAAATTCCTGAAGACAAGAGACCTTTTACTTGTCATACTTTAAAGAAACATCCAAATAGGATATTTCATATTCATTGTAATTAAAGGTGAACTTCAAAAATTCTATAGTATTATTAATATATTCCATAAATTCAAGCATTTTCTTAACACCACCTTTCCAGACAATAAAAATATCGTCCAGAAAACGCATATAATGCAAAATATCTGAAGAAAATTCACTTTCGAACACATAATTTTGTTCCCAGTATGACATAATATAATTAGCGTAACTGGGGGCACAAGCTGTGCCCATTGCTACCCCTGTTAACTGCTTGTAATAGCCCCCTTCAAAGAATAAAAAATTATTAGTCAGTACAACTTCCATGAGTGAAACATAAACGTTAATCTGATCCTGCTGATAGATGCCCGTTTTTAGAAGTTGGCATTCTAACCATTCTAAACCTACATTATTAGGGATAACTGAATATAAATTCACTACATCTATAGTAAGAAATAATGTAGAATGGGTAATGCTGACAAAATTTAGTTTCTGTAAGAAATGCCAAGAATCCTTGGTGATATAGTCGAACATTTTTAAACCCTTTTGTAAATGAAAATCTAAATATTTACTGATAAAGTAAGTCTTGCTCCTTTTTGCATCCACTATGGGTCTAAAAGTCACATTCTCTAAACCTTTATGAATTTTAGGAATTCCAAATATATTGCTAATCACTGGGAACTCATTTTTCAAATAACTAAAATCAGTTTCATTAATCTGTCCCTGTAATAACAAATCTTCTGTCAATAAATCAATTTTAGAGAATGCTATATGAATTTGATTCAGGGTCATCTCCTCATACATATCTTGAGTTAACATTTGGAGCATAAAATTAGAATAGTCATTCCTATCCATAATCACTACTCCATTACCCTTATCGGGCTTCATATAACGAATAGTGTTATCTTAAATAAGCTGACATAACAATTGATTCTCATCCGGAGCTAATTGTTAGTCAAAAAATGTAGTATATATGGCCATATGCAATGAATGTTTAGCATTTTATATAGGTAAAACCTGTAGGGCCCTTAGAGATAGGATAGGTGAACACCTTCTTGATATTAGGCATCAAAAGTATACTAATGCCCTTTTTAGGCACATTAAACAATTTCCGGGTCATGGTTTTAAATTTATTATTATTCAACAAATAAGAAAGGACTCGCAAGGGTATATCTTAGACATTCACTTGGATGTATGTGAGTTGATGTGGCAATTAAGATTTGATGCCACTAGATTTCCCGGTTTAAATGATAACATCAGCATGGCCCCCTTATTAAAGCTTAGGTTTATTAATTGTTAAACAGTGGTATTTTTTGTATATCTGCCTTGGACATATAAAATATGTATCTATATATAATTGTATATATATTTTTTCATAATAGCTGTGCCTTAATGTTTAGTGTGTTTTTAACACATTTTTTGTACTTTTAGTGTTTATATTTTCTGTTTTAAATATTTAAATTATATTGCATTAATAGAAGTTTTTTTAGACGTTTTTATTTTAATTGCAGGTTAGTTTAGGTATTTAATTGGCAATTAATGTAAGTATTTATACTTGATAGTTATTTGTGGTAGTTGTTCTGAAGAAGTCTTTAGTATTAAGACGAAACCTAGGTTAACAACTTTTTGTGTATCGTGTTTGGCTTGGTTTTCATATGGTAGAATAAAGTGGACGTTTATCCTATTGCGGATTTTTCATTTTGGTTTGTTGGTTCCTATATTCGATTTGCCATATCCTTTGGAATTCGAAGTGGTTTGTGTGGTTCCTTAGTTTGTATTGTATGTAAGATGCATCCGACGCCATTTTCTCCAGTCTTTCTTGCCGCATGGTGCCCGAAGCAGAAGCAGTTCGCAAGTGCCAGTCGGCCGACTCCTGAGATTTTCGAAGTCGAATTTCAGATCCGAAGTCTTCAATAAAGCTAAGTACCCTGTTGGGGAAACTTTTTTCATGCCTCAGACCGATGTCAGAAAAAGTTAATAATTGTATTTCTTGTGGGAAGCAAATACCTCATAAGGACTTCCACTCTTACTGTATTCCATGCCTAGGCCCTGATCATGACGTCACTAGTTGTCGGTTTTGTGCTAGATTAACAACCGCACTATAAAAAGAAGTTTTGATTTTGCTTTACACTACTTTGCCCGAAGGTTCAATTATACTATGCCATTGGATCAGCCGATGACCTCAATACCGGAAAAACGCAAAGACAAGGATAAAGACAGGCATCCGAGGTCCAAAGCAGACGAAACATCTTCTAGGCCGTTCGCCGGTTCTCAGTGAGGTGCTTTTGCAGCCCCTGACACCCGCTACCTCAGAGCCACAGGCCGCTTCCAACTCCCACGTGGAGACATCTAGGCCTCTGGAAACTCAAGGTATTGGGCCTCCGGAAACTAATCCCTCAGATGGGTCCGGAGCCGCTGAGCAGGCATCAGCTTCTGAGGGTGTTTTCAGACCTTCACAACTTACCATTAAAACAGCAGCCAAGACATTGGTACTATTAAAGACAAAGAAACAAGTACAGCATTCTTCTGGACAGTCCTCCATGGCTAAGAAACAGATGCTTAAAATGGCCGAAGACCTCATTACTCTAATCAGGGGTTCCCATCCCCCTCCTGAGAAAAGGCCTAGGCAGGATACAGGCTATGACTCCTCTGATCAGGTTTTCATTTCCTCTGATTCCTCTTCAGACCAGGGATATTCTCTACCCCCCTATGAGGACTCTGATGCTGAAGAATCTATCCCTTCAGCCTCTCCTCCTGAGGATTATTCTTTTGGGGAAACTTTACATACCATGAGGGAGCATTTCCATTGGGAAAGTCAGAATTACTCAGAATCCAAGAAAAGGCTCAGGGATTTCCTCTAATTGCCTCAGCACAGGCCCCTAGCTATTCCGCCTGTGTTAGATATTGTGGATGATGTGTTCTCTGAATCCAGCATATCTCCTGACTCTTTGCCCCCTGCTCCAGCCAAGCCAGATAGGTATTAAAGTCCCTGACTCTCACAAGTTTCTTTACAAAAACCCTTCTGATGATCCAGAAACTATTTCCCAGGGTCCAAAAGGGGTTAAGGCTTCCATTGCAAAAAATCCAGTACCCTCTGACCGAGATTCCAGAGATTTGGATAGATGGGGGAAGAAAGTATACACATCTGCAACTTTAGCAGTAAGAGCTTTAAATTGCCAGTTTCACATGCTTAAGTACCAACAATATTTAATGGCTCAGTTAAAACAGAAAATGCTTGCAAGCTCAGAAGCTCCTGATTGTAAAGAAATGCAGGGTTTATTGCATGCAGTTGAACAGGTGGGAAAACCTACTCTGCAGTGTGGTTTTGATTCTTTAGAGGCCTCTTGTAGAGCCGCAGTTACAGGTTCTGTTATTCAAAGACATGCTTGGTTAAAAGAACAGAGTTTACCTGATCATGTTAAGGCAAAATTATTGGATGCTCCTTTACAGCATGATACCTTGTTTTGGTGTTAAGGCAGAAGAGGTGTTAAAGAGAATGGAGGATAAAGCTAAATCTATGCAAACAGTCAAGGATTTCTTACAGGTGCAGCCACCTCGGTTTAGCAGAAATTGGCCAACAAAGAATTGGTCCTTTCCAGTGTCAGACAGGCCACAGAGAGGCAGATACAGATGCCCAAGAGGCAGATCTCAACCCCAAGGCTCAGACAATGACAGTGGGGCACCTCAACCCCAAAGGAGGTGAGGACAAGTCTCAGCCTTACAGGAAACCGTCGCAATGACTTTCCTCTTCATACGCCAAGCACATCCCTTTTGGAAGCCCCCTTAGGGGGAAAACTAGCACTTTTTTCACAAAACTGGCAAACAATCACCCAAGACAAATGGGTTCTGAATATTGTGTCTCAAGGTTACAGATTCCACTTTCATACTTTACCAAGGCTAAAAGGAATGCCAGACCTGCCACAAAATCAATGGGCAGAGGCACAAAAACTAATTTCAGCCCTCATGAACATGAGAGCTATTCAAAAAGTACCACAACAGGAACAAGGACAAGGATTTTACTCAAGACTCTTCCTGGTCCCCAGAAAGGACAAGGCCTGGAGGCCCATACTAGACCTTTCAATTCAGAATACTTACCTGGATATTCCGAAATTCGAAATGTTGACATTACAGCAGCTTCTACCCATTCTGGGCAAAAAGGCTTGGCTTGTTACTCTGGACCTCAGAGGCATACCTGCATGTCCGTATCAGACAAAATTGCAGAAGATACCTCAGATTCAAAGCTGGTACAATGCACTACCAATTCTCTGCACTGCCCTTTGGCTTATCTACTGTGCCCAGGGTCTTCACAAAGTGCCTGGCACCAGTAATTGCATTTTGCAGACAAAAAGGAATTCAAATATATCCATACCTGGACGACTGCCTCATTCAAGCAGAGACAAAGGACATTCTTCTACAGCATCTGGCGTTTGTAAAAAGGTTACTAATTTCTCTAGAGTACACAGTAAACGAAAAGAAGTCAAAACTAGTGCCCTTGCAACAGATTATATTCCTGGGTGCCAGCTTAAATACAACAGCCCAGATGGCTTACCTCACGCCAGACAGACAAGTTCAGCTAACTCAATATTTTCAATTTTTGGCAAAAAAGTCCCATCTCCCTACAAGAAAAATTCTGCAGGCCCTGGGATTCATGGCATCCTGCATACTACTAATACCATATGCCAGACTGCATATGAGGAAATTACAACGGTACCTAAAAAGTGTTTGTACTCAACACTCTCACAGTTTAGAAGCAGTAATACGAATGATTCCTTGCCTACAACAGGAGTTTCGATGGTGGGCACAGGCATGTCACCTAAACAAGGGTCAGCCTTTTACCCAACCCATAGCCAGGCAAACTCTAACAGATGCTTCGGATTACGCCTGGGGAGCACACATGGCAGGAAAATGCATTCAGGGCAAGTGGACCACAGACCAGATGCATCTTCACATCAATCAAAAAGAGATGTTGGCTGTTCAAAATGCCCTAACAGCTTTCAAGGACCTTCTGCATCCAGGACAACTATTACTAAAGACAGACAACACTATAGTAATGTGGTACATAAATAAGCAAGGGGGCACTCATTCTTATCCCCTATGCAGGCAAGCCATGACCTTGTGGAACACAGCTCTAACGTACCAAGTTCACCTGCAAGCACAATTCCTGCCAGGAAAGAAAAATACCCTGGCAGACGATCTAAGCAGAAATATCATGGACTCTCACAAATGGAAATTGAATCCGCAAATCTTCAGCATGGTAACGCAAAAATGGGGATGCCCAGACATAGATCTTTTTGCCTCCCCACTGAATTGCCAAGTACAAAAATTCTGCACAAGAACTTATCACAAACAAGCATGGAAAGTGGATGCCGTTCTGTTCAGCTGGAAAAACCTAAAAGTTTATGCCTTTCCACCACTGCCTCTCCTTTCAAAGGTACTCCTAAAAGCCAGACAAGAAAAACCACAGATGATCCTGATTGCTCCAGACTGGCCATGCCAGCACTGGTACCCTATCTTAAGGAACTTGGCTCAGGGCCCACCATGGATTTTGCCTTAAATTCCACACTAAAATCAGATCCTGCACAGTCAGCTCAAAACACCCTAAACCTGGCTGCATGGCAGATACATTAGTCAAACAGGCAACACCTCTCTCTAAAGCTGTTATGGATGTCATTTTGGAGGCCAGGAGGCCTAGCACCAGGAAAGCTTACTCAGAAAAATGGAAGAGATTCTGCGCCTGGAACCAGGCTCAAAGCCTTGACCCTCTTGTTCCAAACATTCCTCAGATTTTACAATACTTAACTGAGATGCTGGACAGAGGCCTATCCTTCTCATCAATTAAGATCCACGCCTCTGCCTTTTCAGCACATTACAACACGGATCCTCCTTTATTCTCTCATCCCTTGCTAAAGCAGTACCTCAGAGGGGCTAAAAACATAAGACCGCCCTGGAGAGCACCAATACCAACTTGGGACCTCAATTTCGTTTTGGAAAAACTGACCTTTACCACCTTTTGAGCCAGCCAATACAGCCGATCTAAATTTTTTCTCATGGAAAACAGCTCTGCTCCTGGCAGTAACTTCAGCACGAAGAGTCTCAGAGCTACAGGCATTAATGGCAGTGGAACCTTTTATAATTTTTCATCAGGACAGGGTATCTTTAAGGACAAACCCTACCTTTATGCCAAAGGTGGTATCTAGTGTGGCCCTTAACCAAACCATCCATTTGCCAACCTTTTATCCAAACCCCCAGAATAAAGGGGAGAAACTTCTGCATTCTTTGGACATACACAGGCAGCTGCGCTTCTACATGGACAAAACAAAAACTTTCAGGAAAACTGAGCAACTGCTTGTAGCATATGCTGCAGGATCACAGGGCAAGGCTATCTCAAAGCAGACTATATCCCAATGGATAGGACACTGTATTCGGTACTGCTACACACAGCATGGAAAATCAGTCCCACATAACATTAGACCACATTCTACCAGGGCAACAGCCACTTCAACAGCCTTTCTCAGAGGAGTACCTACCAAGGAAATTTTGGAGGCTGCAACTTGGGAGTTCAGTGCACACTTTTACCAAGCATTACCAACTGCCTCTTTACTCTAAATCCAGAGCAGGATTTGCCACTGCAGTTCTGCAGGGCCTCATAGCCAATCCTAACTCTTCATAGACCAGCCACCGAACCTTAGCTTTGGGATTCTACCCAAGTGTGATGACTGCAGCAGTGTAACACGATGCACATAGTACAGTTTTGTACCTACCATAAATGTAGATGTTAGTGTGTTCACACTGCTGCAGTCCAGGTAACCCTCCCTCCATCCCCTCTGAAATAGCTGGACTTATCTATACCTTTCTATCCTATACAACCTTTGGGGTGTATTTGCTGGTAACTGAAGGTATTGTTTTTATTTTATATGTATATTTTTGATTCGCTATATGTATTGCCTACCTACTTGGGGCACCTGACATCTGGGGCAAGAAAAACTGAAGAAAATGGCGTTGGATGCATCTTGTATACCCCTGGCGCACTGACGTCAGGGAAGAAGCAACAGCAACCGTCGGACCAGGACTTTGGAACTCTGGCCGACTGCATGACCGCCTGACAGCAGGATAACCTAAGTGTGATGACTGCAGCAGTGTGAACACTCGAACATCTACATTTATGGTAGGTACAAAACTGTACTATATATCTTTTGCTCCCCATTTGGGGGGCACCAGACATCTGAGGCAAGAAAAACTGATGTAATGGCATTTGCTGCATGTTTTATACCCCTGACGTCATGGAAGAAGGGACAGCAAACGATGCAGGACCCAAGACTTTGTTAATCAGGCCTACTGAGGGCAACCTGCCAGCAGATTACCCAAATGTAATGACTGCAACAGTGAATACACTTGAGCATCTACATTTATGGTAAGTGTGCACAACTGTACTTTCTGTTCACACCTTTACCAAGCATTACCACCTGCCTATCTTTTCCAAATCCAGGGAAGGCTTTGCAACCGCAGTCCTGCAGGGCATTCTAGCCAGCCCCAACTCTTCTTGACTGCCTCCACCCATTTCTTCAGCTTTTTGAATCAACCCAAGTGTGATGACTGCAACAGTGAAACACGAACATAGTACAGTTGTGTGCACTTACCATAAATGTAGATGTTAGAGTGTATTCACTGTTGCAGTCCTGGATGTTGTACGTGTTTCACTGTTGCAGTCATTACATTTGGGTTATCTGCTTGCAGGTAGCCCTCAGTCGGCCTGATTGTCAAAGTCTTGGGTCCTGCGTTGGTTGCTGTCTCATCTTCCATGACTTCAGGTAGTCAGGGTTATAACGCATGCAGCCAATGCCATTACATCAGTCTTTCTTGCTGAGCAGTGCCCGAAGCAGAAGTAGTTCGCAAGTGCCAGTCGGCCAACTCCTGAAATTTTCGTTTTCGAGTTTTTGATCCGAAGTGTTCAACAAAGCTAAGTACCCCGTTGGGGATCCTTTTTCTTGCTCTAAACCGATGTCAGTAGAAATTAACAATTGTATTACTTGTGGAAAGCAAATACCTCATAAAGATTTTCATTCATACTGCATTCCTTGTTAGGCCCAGGCCACGACGTCCCTCGCTGTCGGTTTTGACTTATTCAATCCTAAACTATTCGTCATCAGTTCATTTTCCCATCTAACTTATTTGGTACACTGTTCAATTATCCAGAAATGGCTTCAGTAAGCCATCCGACTACTGACATTCCGAAAAAACGTAAAGATAAAGACATAGGTCCAAAGCTGCCGACGACGCTTCTGTTAAGCTAGTTGCCAGTTCGCCGGTACTCAGTGAGGCGCTTTCGCAGCTCCTGATGTCCACTACTTCAGATTCGCAGGCCTCTACTGAGACCTATTCAGAGACCGGTATGCCGCGAGATGCTTCTTCGACTGTGGAACCTGCAGATGTCTCTACCTTGGATGGGTCCGCAGCCACTGTGCAGGCACCGGCTTCTGAGAGGTGTATTCAGGCCTACTGACTTGCACATCAAACCACCGCCATCTTCTTCTTCAAGGCCTAAAACTCGATCCACGCCTAGATAACCGACTCCCAGACCGCATGGTCAGGACCCTATGCCTAAAAAACAAATAATGGCTGAAGGCTTTATTACTCTAATCAGGGGAAGCCACCCTTCTCCCTTTAAGAGACCTAGAACTGATTTTCCTTCTGATTCTTCTGATCAGGATTCTGAAATTTCTGTTTCTTCTGATAACCAGGATTTGCCCTGCAAGTACAGCCTCACAGATTTAGTAGACACTGGCCTTCTAAGAATTGGTCCTTTCCTGTCTCTTCCAGATCTTCAGTCCAAAGCCTGGACCAGCAGAACACCCAGGCTTCAGTCTCAAGGTACTCGCAGAACTAAGCAGTGGGGGGCTCCCACTTCCAAAGTTGGAAGTAGTAAGACACCCCCCTGTGGTAAACTGTCACAATGACTTAACCTTAAACCTTCCAAGCCCTGCTCAACTGACTGTTCCTTTAGGGGGGAAAGATTGCCCTGCATGCAAAAAACTGGGAACTCATTACCCAAGACAAATGGGTTTTAAATATAGTTTCCCAAGGATACAGATTCCACTCGCTCCTTACCAACCCCAAACGGTTGATCAGACCTACCCCCAAATCAGTGAACAGAGGCTCAAAAGCAGGTTCTCTTCTAAGTATCAGGGCTATTCAACCTGCCCCAGAAGAGGAATGGGGGTAAGGTTTTTACTCGAGACCTTTTCTGGTATCCAGAAAAGACGATTCCTGGCGTCCTATCCTGGACCTGTCTATCCTAAACACCTTTTTGGTAATCCCAAAATTCAAAATGCTATCTCTTCATCAGCTGCTTCCCATGCTAGGCAAAAATGCCTGGTTGGCAACATTGGATTTAAAGGAAGCTTACCTGCACATCCCAATAAGGTAATCTTACAGAAAATACCTACGCTTTAGAGCAGGCTACATGCACTATATCAGTTCTCTGCACTGGCCTTTGGCTTATCTACTGCGCCCAGGGTATTCACAAAGTGCCTAGCTCCAGTCATTGCATTCTGCAGGCAAAGAAATATTAAAATATACCCATACCTAGAGGATTGCCTAATTCAGGCAGAAAGCCAGGACATACGATTAAATCTTCTGGCATTTGTAAAGAAACTGCTAACCTCACTGGGGTACATCATAAATGAAAATAAATCACACCTAGTACCCTGCCAACAAATTATATTCCTGGGAGCAAGCTTGAATACATCTTCCCAGATGGCCTACCTCACACCAGAGAAACAAGTTTATTTGACAGCCTACTTCAAACTACTGGCCATAAAGACCCAGCTATCTGCAAGGAAAATACTGCAAGCCCTGGGGTTCATGGCCTATTGCATTCTACTAATTCCATATGCAAGATTGCATATGAGGAAACTACAATGGTATCTAAAAAGCCTATAGTGTCAACATTCTCAGGACCTGGAATCAATGATTCCTATCATTCCTTGCGTAAATACAGAGTTCCTTTCGTGGACAGAGGCCTGCCACCACAACAAGGGACTGCCATTCACTCTACCCCCTGCTGCCCAAACCGTAACAACAGACGCATTAGACTATGCATGGGGGGGGCTCACTTGACAGGGCAGTACACTCAGAGCAAATGGAACCCAAGTCAAATCCACCTGCATATCAATCAAAAAGAAATGTTAGCTATACAGAATTCTCTTGACAGCCTTCAAGGACCACATTCTTCCAGGACAATTATTGGTAAAGACGGACAACACCACTGTTATGTGGTACATAAACAAGCAGGGGGGAGCCCACTCATACCCTCTCTACAGACTAGCCATGGCTCTGTGGAACACAGCATTGAGCTACCAAGTGCACTTACAAGCTCAATTCCTGCCAGGCAATCTAAATACACTTGCAGACGACCTAAACAGAAATCTCATGGACCCACACAAGTGGAAACTGGAACCAAAGATATTCAACATTTTGAGTAACAAATGGGGGAGCCCAGAGGTAGACCTGTTTGCCTTCCCCTCAGAACTACCAATTGGACAAATTCTGCACAAGACAAGCTTGGATAGTGGATGCCCTGTCCTTCACCTGGCAAAACCTCTCAGTTTATGCATTTCCCCCTCTTCCTCTTCTCTCCAAAGTTCTACTAAAGATCAAACAGGACAAACCAAGGACAATACTGATTGCACCAGACTGGCCACGCCAACACTGGTACCCCCTTTTGCGCAATGTGTAACTGCTGGAACCATGGCACCTGCCCTCAGACCCCTTCCCTGCTGTTCCAGCAGGAGGGCCAGATTCTACACCCCCAGCTTCAAACCCTGAACCTTGCAGCCTGGCTAATTACCCGAGTTCTCCAATACCATCCCTCAGTAAGCAAGTGCTGGATGTCATTCTGGAGGCAAGGAGGCCTAGTACCAGAAAGTCCTTTGCTGAAAAGTGGAAAAGATTCTGTTCCTGGAGCCAAACTCAGGGGATGGGCACAATAGTGCCCAATTTACCACATATTCCTCAATATTTAACAGAGATGCCTCACAAGGGTCTTTCCTTCTCTTCTATTAAAATTCATGCCTCGGCCATTTCAGCACATTGTAATACGGAGCCACCCCCCTTCTCTCACCCACTGCTGAAGCAATTCCTCAGAGGGGCCAAAAACTTAAGACCACCCAGGAGAGCCCCTACTCCAGCCTGGGACCTTAACTTTGTATTGGAAAAGCTCACTCTAACTCCCTTTGAGCCAGCTACAACTGCAGAATTGAAATTCCTTTCTTGGTAATTGGCCTTCCTTCTACCCATCTCTTCAGCAAGAAGGGTGTCTGAATTACAGGCCCTCATGGCAGTGGAGCCTTTCATTTTTCATGTGGACAGGGTGTCCCTCAGGACCAATCCTTCCTTTATGCCCAAGGTGGTATCCAGTGTGGCCCTTAATCAGTCCATTCATTTGCCAACCTTCTTTTCTAATTCACAGAACAAAGGGGAACAAATACTGCACTCATTGGATGTGCACAGACAACTTAGGTTTTACTTTGACAGGACTAAGCCTCTCAGGAAATCTGAACAGCTGCTGTTTACCTCTGCTGCAGGGGCAGAGGTGAAGGCCATTTCAAAGCAAAAGTGGATAGGCCATTGCATTCATTTCTGTTATAAGCACCATGGAAAACCTACCCCACAGGGGATAAGACCCCATTCCACCAGGGCTGCATCTACTTCTACAGCCTTTCTCAGCGGTGTTCCTACCAGGGACATCCTAGAAGCTGCTACCTGGAGTTCTGTACATACCTTCACCAAGCATTACCACTTGCCAATTTTTTCTAAATCCAGAGCTGTTTTTGCCACTGCAGTCTTGCAGGGCCTAATAGTTGGTCCTAATGCTCTCTAATTGCCTCCTCCATTCCTTAGCTTTGGGAATCTACCCAAATGTAATGACTGCAACAGTGAAACACGAAGAACCTAGTACAGTTGTGCACACTTACCATAAATGTAGATGTTCGACTGTATTCACTGTTGCAGTCCTGGTTATCCTCCTTCCAGCCCCCTGATTTCTATTGACTTATACCTCTCTTCTTGTTTACTATAAAGCTTTCTGGTGTATTTGCTTTTTGTTGGAGGTGTAACCTTGTATATAATTGCTCCCCATTATGGGGGCACCTGACATCTGGGGCAAGAAAAACTGATGTAATGGTGTCGGCTTTGCATGCTTTATACCCCTGACTACCTGACGTCATGGAAGATGAGACAGCAACTGACGCAGGACCCAAGAGTTTGATAATCAGGCTGACTGAGGGCTACCTGCAAGCAGATAACCCAAATGTAATGACTGCAACAGTACTTTTCCCACCCTCCATCCTCTTTGTCTTTCTCTCTCTCTCCCATTTTCTCTCCCTCACTCCTTGCAGTGATTTTTGGTATTTACTTTCTACTGGTGGTGTTATTCCACCATAGCTTAGCTCCCTGTTTGGGGGCTCCTGACATTTGGGGCAAGAAAAACTGATGTAATGGTGTCGGCTGCCTGTTTTTATACCACTGACGACCTGACGTCAGTCCTGGAGCAACAGCAACCGGCGCACAAATACTAAGCCTCTGGTATTCGGGCCGACTGAGGGGGGAGCAACAGCAACCGGTGCACAAATACTAAGCCTCTGGTATTCGGGCCGACTGAGGGCTACCCCTGGCAGGATAACCCAAGTGTGATGACTGCAACAGTGAATACACTCGAACATCTACATTTATGGTAAGTGTACACAACTGTACTGTCCTGCTACTCCCTTTGAAGAGGTTTCTTTTGGGGGCACAATCTCCAGGGTGATGGAATTTTTAAATGGGATTGTGCTGAGGTCTCGGAGATCCATAAGAGGTACTATGAGATGCTGCAGGTGGAATCTCCTAAACCTGCTATTCCTCCTGTTTTGGCTGCTTTCTTGGATGCGTTTTCCAATGCCTCTAAAGCACCTGATTCTCAGTCCTCTGCTTCCAAGAAACCTGATAGGTTTTATAGGGTGCCTGAGGACTGTAACTTTTTATACAAGTGTCCTGCTGCTGACCACTCAGTGGTGTGTCTAGCTTCTGACAAACCCTCTCAGTTGCTTCCTTCGCCTAATTTACTGCCTTCTGATGGAAAGACTAGGCAAGAAGGTTTTTTAGGGCTATTAATTATCAGACCTATATGTCCAGGTATGTGTTGGCACTCCTATCTCAGGCTTGTCTGGTTATTTCTGATATTCCAGACTGAGGGTATAACTTCTGCTCTTTCCCTGTTAGGGACTTCCTCACAGGTGTCTCATCATTCCATCAAGCGTAGTTATGATGCAGCAGATGCTTCTTCTAGTGCTGCTGCTTTTGGGTCAATGATGAGGAGGTATTATTGGCTTCGGCTTCAAACATTACCTGATTATATTAAAGCTAAGTTGATGGTTGCCTCATTTAAGTACCTTCAGGATAAGGGGAAGGCTTTACAGGAACTCAAACATATTTGTTTCTCCTCTTTCTAAATTTCAGAGAAGCTACCCCAATAAGGTAGCTTTTGTTTGCAGGCAATCTCGCCCTCCTAAGGGCAAGAAGGGTGGTAAGCGGGCTGCTCCTGCTAAGGCTACTCAGACTTCAGGGACTCTGAAGTCTTTATTTCCAGATAAACCAGGTGCTGTCTTGACTGTCAGTTTTTTTCCCAGTCACGCTCCTCTTTCTATTTGCCTCTCTCTCTTCCTTTTGGCTACAGATTACTCAGGATTCATGGACTTTGTCCATTATTTGCCAGAGGTATTTCATGGTGTGGAAATCCCTTCTTCCTTTTATGAGTATTCCTCAGCCTGCTTGTGAAGAATTTTTCAGGACCATTTGACTTCAGGGTACTGCTCAAGATGTGCCTGTGTCCCAAAGTGGGAGGGAGTTTTACTCCAGGATATCTGGTAGCCAGAAAAGACGGTAATTTGAGACCAATTGTAGACCTCACTCATCTAAGCACTTTTCTGGAGGTGCCCACTTTTCAGTGTTGTCCCTTCAGATTTTGTTCCCTGTTTTCCTTCCTCAGGCTTATATTGTCTCTGATCTCAAGTGTGCTTGTCTCTGTATTCCGATTCATCCCCTTTTCAGGATTTTTTTGCGTTTCTCTGCTTCCTGACATTTTCAGTTCTCTGCTTTGCCCTTTATACTGCCCCAAAGGTATTCACCCAAATGCCTCACTAATGTGATTGCTTTTTGCATGCTTCAGGTGATCCAGTATTTCTCTACTTGAACGGCCTGTTTCAGGCATCCTCTCCAATGATCCTCTCGCAAAATTTCCATTTTGCCTTCTCTCTCCTTCAGAGCTTAAGGTTTACAATAAACTTCAAAAAATCTTCTCTGACTCCTTCACAGGACCATGTTTTTCCGGTTGCAGGATTCAGACAGTGCCTATGCTGGCAACCCAGCCTCCTTCCAAGGCCTTGACTCAAATTCATTTCCTTCTTTCAAACTCTTGTTTCTCTGGCCTCCATTAAAGCCAGGGAGTTTGAGAGCTGTGGGATTCATGGAGTCCACCATCCCTATGCTTCCTCTGGCCAAACTTCACATGAAGTTTCATTGGCTTCTGAAGTCAGTTTGGCTTCAACATGCACATCCCCTAGAATTTGTAATTCCTCTACCTTGTCTCAAGAAGGAACTAAACTGGTGGATCCAACAGTTATCCTTAAATCCAGGGCTCCCTCTTCATCCCTGTCTTCGCTCTCAAGAGCTGTTCACAGATGCTTTGGATGGGGAGCAGCTTTTGTCTTCCTAAAGGTGCAGGGGTTCTGGTCTCCTCTTCAACAGAAGGAGCACTTCAGTGTCAGAGATGAGAGCCCTTCTGCTGGTTCTTTAGGTGTTTCATCCTCTTTTTCTCCCTGGGACCTTTCAAGGTATGTACAAACACCACCACAGTGATGTGGTATGTAAACTGGTTGGCACTCCTGGTATGGGATCTTGCTGTCAACTATCAAGCGACTCTTCAGGCAGTTTACATTCCCTCATGTCAAAACATTGTGGCAATCACTCTGAGTAGGTCCTTATCTCAATCCCACAAATTGATGCTTCACTGGGATGTGTTTCTGGACATTGTCCACCAGTGGGTACTCAAGTAGATCTATTTGTCTCCCCTCTGAACAGACAGCTTCCTCTATTTTGTGCCAGAGTCCACAGATGACTTCCTCTATTTTGTGCCAGAGCCCCAGGTCCTCTGGTGTGGAAGGTGGATGGTCTCTCTTTCTTGGAAGGGGATGTTTCTTTATGCCTTCCCTCATTTCAAAATTCCTGTTCAAAATTCAACAGTATGCTTCCAAAATCTTGTTGGGGACTCCCTTTTGGCCAAGACAGCACTGGTTCCCTCTTCTGCATTTAGCCAAGGGCAGTCATCACAAGCTACCCCACAAGGTGGGATCTACTCGCACAAGACAAGGGATTTGTCATCCATCTCCACACTCTTCAACTGACGCTGTGGATGATAGGATTTTGCTTCTACACCTTTTTTCGGAAGATGTGCTTTGGGTCCTGCAAGAGGCGAGGAAACCAAATAGAAGAAGTTTTCTGTTTGGTATCTGTCTCGTAACCTGGATCCACTTTCTGTGGATGTTCCTTTGGTTCTTTCCTGTTTGTGCGAATTGTTCAGTGCTGGGTTGGCTTATTCTGTTAAGGACCATTTGTCGGTTGTCTCTTGCTTGTCTGCCTTTATCTCCTCTCTTAGCTTCTAGATTTGAAGCTAAACAATTCTTTAAAGGCACCCTTCATGTTAGGCCCTCCCAGGAAGCTTCTTCATCCTCCCTGGGATGTTAATTTTGTTTTGGAAAAATTGACTCAGGCTCCTTGTGAGCCTGCTGCTTCAGCTACCTTGCAACATTGCTGTTGGAAGACTGCACTTTTGTTAGCCCTTATTTCTGCCAGACAAGTGTCTGAGCTTCAAGCCTTATGGCTTGTCGTCCCTTTTGGTGTTTCATAAGGACAGGGTGATGTTCATCGTGTTTCCCTGTTGCAGTCATTAGCCTTGGGTTATCCTGCAGGCAGGCTACCCTCAGTCGGCCAGAATTCCAGTCGGCCAGAATTCCAAAGTCTAGGTCCGGCATCGGTTGCTGTCGCCTCTTCCCTGACGTCAGTATGCCAGGGGTATAAAAGATGCAGCCGACACCATTTTCTCCAGTCTTTCTTGCCCGAAGCAAAAGCAGTTCGCAAGTGCCAGTCGGCTGACTCCTGAGATTTTCAAATCCGAATTTCAGAACCAAAGTCTTAATTAAAGCCAAGTACCCTGTTGGGGAAACTTTTTTCTTGCTCCAGACCGATGTCAGAAAAAGTTAACAATTGTATTTCTTGTGGGAAGCAAATACCTCTTAAGGATTTTCACTCTTAACTGTATTCCTTGCCTAGGCCCTGATCACAACGTTGCTAGCTGTCGATTTTGTGCTAGATTTAACCAACGCACTATTAAGCGTCGGTTCGATTTTGCATTTCATTACTTTGGCCGAAGATTTAATTATATAATGCCTTCGGAACAGCCGACAACTGCAGTTTACAAAAAACGCAAGGACAAGGAAAGGGTAGGCATCCTAGGTCCAAAACCGATGACGAGGCCTCTGTTAGGCCAGTCGCCGGTTCTCAGTGAGGCGCTTTCGCAGCCCCTGGCGCCCGCTACCTCAGAGCCACAGGCCGCTTCCGACTCCCACGTGAAGCCGACTGGGCCTCTGGATACTCAAGGTATTGGACACTCAGAAATCATTCCCTCTGGGTCCGGAGCCGCTGAGCAGGCATCTGCTTCTGAGGGTGTCTTCAGACCTACTCAACTGTATATTAAGCCTTCTTCAGCTTCAAAGACAAAGAAACAAGTACAGCATTCTCCTAATCGGACTTCCATGCCTAAAAAACAGATGCTGAAAATGGCCGAAGACCTAATAACTTTGATCGGGGGCTCACATCCCCCTCCTGATAAGAGGCGTAGGCAAGAGACAGAGTATGATTCTTCTGATCAGGTTTCTATTTCCTCTGATTCCTCTTCTGAACAGGATTATTCCATGCTTCCCTATGAGGATTCTGATGCTGAAGAATCCATTCCTTCAGCCTCTCCTCCTGAGGATTATTCTTTTGAGGAAACCCTGCATACCATGAGGGAGCATTTCCACTGGGAGAGCCAAGATTATTCTGAATCTAAAAAAAGGCTCAGGGATTTTCTGCTACTTCCTCAGCACAGACCCCTTGCTATTCCACCTGTTCTAGACATTGTAGATGTATTTTCAGAGTCCGGCCTGTCCCCTGTCTCTTTACCCCCTGCACCTGCTAAGCCAGACAGATACTACAGTGTCTCGGATTCTCATAAATTCCTTTATAAAAGCCCCGCTGCTGACCCAGAAACTATATCTCAGGGTCCCAAAGGGGTTAAAGCTTCCACTGCAAAAAACCCTGTCCCCTCTGATAGGGATTCTAGGGCTGTAGACAGATGGGGAAAAAAAGTCTACACTTCTGCTACCTTGTCTAAGGGCTTTTAAATTGTCAATTCATATGCTTAAATATCAGCAATATTTAACGTCTCTGCTTAAACAGAAAATGTTGATAAATACTGCATGTTCAGAGAACAAGGAATTGCAGGATTTATTGCATGCAGCTGAACAAGTGGGAAAGCATACTTTGCAATGTGGTTATGATTCACTGGAGGGCCTCTTGCAGGGCCGCTGTTACAGGTTCTGTTATTAGAAGGCATGCTTGGTTAAAGGAACATAATCTGCCTGATCATGTTAAAGCAAAATTATTAGATGCACCATTACAACATGATACTTTGTTTGGTACTAAAGCAGAAGACATTAAACCCTCTGTTAAGTCTAAGCCCCCCTTAAAAGCAAAGAAACAGACACAGCTCTCTCCAGGACAAGCTTTCATGCCTAAGAAACAAATGCTAAAAATGGCCGAGGACCTAATCACCCTGATCAGGGGTCCTATCCCCCTCCTGATAAAAGGCCCAGACAGGATGCATACTATGAATCTTCTGACCAGGTGTCCATTTCCTCTGACTCTTCCTCGGACCTAGGATATTCTTTACCCCCCTTATGAGGATTCTGATGCTGAGGAATCAATTCAGTCAGCCTCTCCGCCTGAGGATTATTCCTTTAGGGAGACCTTACATACCATGAGGGCGCATTTCCATTGGGAAGGTCAGGACTATTCAGAATCCAAGAAAAGGCTCAGAGATTTCCTTTTATTGCCTCAAAACCAGACCCCTTGCTATTCTGCCAGTTCTTGACATTGTGGATGATGTGTACACTGAATCCAGTTTGAACCCTGACTCCTTACCCCCAGCCCCAGTTAAACCAGATAGATATTAGAGTCCCTGACTCTCAAGTTTCTGTACAAAAGCCCTGTTGCTGACCCTGAAACTATTTTTCAGGGACCCAAAGGGATTAAGGCTTCATCAGCAAAAAACCCAGTTCCCTCTGACAGATTCCAGAGCTTTAGACAGATGGGGAAATAAGGTATATACGTCTGCAACTTTAGCAATGAGAGCCTTGAATTGCCAGTTTCACATGCTAAAATATCAGCAATTTTTGATGTCTCAGTTGAAACAAAAGATGCTTCCAGATTCAGGTCCTCCTAACTTAAAAGAAATGCAGGATTTATTGCATGCTGCTGAACAAGTGGGAAAACATACTTTGCAATGTGGGTTTGACTCCTTAGAGGCCTCCTGTAGAGCAGCAGTTACAGGCTCTGTCATTAGAAGGCATGCTTGGTTAAAAGAACATACATTACCAGATCATGTTACGGTAAAATTATTGGATGCACCTTTGCAGTGGGATGTGCTGTTTGGAGTTAAGGCAGAGGAGGTATTAAAAAAAGATTTCTTACAGGTTCAGCCTCCTCGTTTCAGCAGAAATTGGCCAACATAAAATTGGTCCTTTCCAGTCAGACAGACCTCAAAGGGGCAGATACAGACGTCCAAGAGGTAGAGGTCAGACACAAGGCCCTTACAGGCCTCGACAGTGGGGCACACCAGGCCAAAAAGAAGACAGGCATCAATCTTATAAAAAAACAGACTCAATGACTTTCCACTACAGCTGCCAAACAGCTCTCTCTTGGCAGCCCCCTTCGGAGGAAAACTGGCATGTTTATATCACAACTGGCATTGCATCACCAAGGACAAATGGGTTCTCAACATTTTATCTCAAGGTTACAGGTTCCATTTTCACACCCTGCCAAAGCTAAAATGAATGCCAAATCTGCCACCAAATCAATGAGCAGAGGCTCAAAGACAAATTACAGCACTCATGGACATGAGAGCTATTCAAAAGGTACCACCACAGGAACAAGGATTTTACTCAAGACTCTTTTCTGGTTCCCAGAAAGGACAAAGCCTGGAGACCCATTCTGGACCTTTCTACACTAAACACTTACCTGAATGTACTGAAATTCAAGATGTTGACACTACAGCAGCTTCTTCCCATGCTGGGCAAGAAAGCTTGGCTCGTGACATTGGACCTCAGAGGCATACTTGCATGTCCCTATCAGACAAAACTGCAGAAGATACCTCAGATTTCTAGCTGATTCAATGCATCATCAATTCTCTGCACTGCCCTTTGGCTTATCTACTGCGCCCAGGGTCTTCACAAAGTGCCTGACACCAGTAATTGCATTTTTCAGGCAAAAAGGAATTCAAATTTATCCATACCTGGACGACTGCCTGATTCAAGCAGAGAGCAAGGACATTCTACTAAAGCATCTGGCGTACTTAAGTTGCCTGGGGTACACAGTAAATGAAAATAAATCAAAACTAGTGCCCTCACAACAGATAATATTCTTGGGTGCCAGCTTGAACACAACAGCCCAGATGGCTTATCTCATGCCAGACAAGCAAGGACAACTGACTCGATATTTTCAATTAATGGCAACAAAGACCCAACTCCCTGCAAGAAAAATTCTGCAGGCCTTGGATTACATGGCATCTTGCATACTACTAATTCCATATGCCAGACTGCATATGAGGAAACTACAATGGTACCTAAAGAGTGTATGGTCTCAACACTGTCAAAGTTTAGAAACAGTTATACCACTAATTCCTCGCCTACAACAGGAGTTTTGATGGTGGGCACAAGCTTGTCACCTCAACAAGGGACAGCCTTTCACTCAACTCACAGCCAGGCAACACTGACAACAGATGCATCGGATTACGCCTGGGGAGCACACATGGCAGGAAAATGTATCCAGGGCGAGTGGCCCACAGAGCAAAGACATCTCCACATCAATCAAAAAGAGATGCTAGCTGTACAAAATGCTATTATAGCTTTCATGGACCTACTGCAACCAGGGCAATTACTACTAAAGACAGACAACACCACAGTTATGTGGTACATAAACAAGCAAGGGGGCACACACTCCTACCCCCTCTGCAGACAAGCCGTGACCTTGTGGAACACAGCTCTAAACTACCAAGTTCATCTGCAAGCACAATTCCTGCCAGGAGAGAAAAACACACTGGCAGACTACCTAAGCAGAAACATTATGGACCCACACGAATGGGAACTGAACCCACAAATATTCAGAATGATAACACAAAAATGGTGGAAACCGGACATAGATCTGTTTGCTTCCCCAAAGAACTGCCAATTACAGAAATTCTGCACAAGGAGCTACCATCCACAAGCATGGAAAGTGGATGCCCTCTCATTCAGCTGGAAAAAACTACAAGTGTACGCCTTCCCTCCTTTACCTCTCCTTCCAAAGGTACTCATAAAAGCCAGGCAGGAAGAGCCAAAAATGATCCTGATTGCACCAGACTGGCCACGCCAGCACTGGTACCCAATCTTAAAGAACTTAACACAAGAACCACCCTGGGTTTTGCCTCAAATCCCACAGCTGCTGACACAGCACAACAATCAGATACTTTGCAGCCAGCTTAAGACCTTAAATCTAGCTGCATGGAAAATTCCTTAGCCAAGCAAGCAATGCCTCTCTCCAAAGCGGTTATGGATGTCATTCTGGAGGCCAGAAGGCCTAGCACCAGGAAAGCATACTCGGATAAATGGAAGAGATTCTGTGCCTGGAACCAAGCACACAGCCTTGACCTTCTTGTCCCAAACATTCCTCAGATACTGCAGTACTTAACTGAGATGCTGGACAAGGGTCTCTTTTTCATCCATCAAGATCCATGCCTCAGCTATCTCTGCTCATTACAACACGGATTCACCAATTTTTTCTAATCTTTTGCTCAAACAATACTTCAGAGGGGCTAAAAACATAAGACTGCCCCGTAGAGCACTCACACCAACTTGGGACCTCAATTTTGTTTTGGAAAAATTAACTTTACCTCCTTTTGAGCCAGCCAACACAGCAGAATTAAAATACATCTCTTGGAAAACTGCTCTGCTACTGGCAATAACATCAGGACGAAGAGTTTCAGAATTACAGGCACTAATGGCAGTGGAACCTTTCCTCATCTTCCACCAGGACAGGGTGTCTTTACAAACTAACCCTACGTTTATGCCAAAGTTGGTATCAAGTGTGACTGTAAACCAAACTATTCACTTGCCAACTTTCTATCCAAAACCACAGAACAAAGGGGAGAGACTACTACATTCTTTGGACATTCACAGACAGTTACGCTTCTACCTGAACAAAACCAAAGATTTCAGAAAAACTGAACAATTATTGGCAGAGTATGCTGCAGGAGCACAGGGAAAAGCCATTTCAAAGCAGACTATTTCAAAATGGATAGGACGCTGTATATGTTTTTGTGCTATACCCACCATGGGAAAACTGAACCTAGCAGCATCAGATCTCACTCCACCAGGGCAACAGCCACTTCAACTGCCTACCTCAGAGGAGTACCTACCAAGGATATTTTGGAAGCAGCTAAATGGAGTTCTGTGCATACCTTCATCAAACATTACCATTTGCCTTTATACTCCAAATCCAGAGCTGGCTTCACCACTGCTGTACTGCAGGGCCTTATAGCCACCCCTAATGCCTTATAGATCCAGCCTCCATACCTCAGGTTTGGGACTCCACCCAAGTGTGATGACTGCAGCAGTGTAACACGATGAACATAGTACAGTTTTGTACCTACCATAAATGTAGATGTTCAAGTGTAAACACTGCTGCAGTCCAGGTTACCCTCCCTCCTTCCCCTCTTACTTTCTGGTGCTTACCTAGGGCATCTACCCTTTATTACCTATGGGGAGTATTTGCTGGTAACTAAAAATGGTTGTTTGCTTTGCTTTTGTATTTTTTACTAGCAATTTGAATTGCCTACCTGTTTGGGGGCACCTGACATCTGGGGCAAGAAAAACTGAAGAAAATGGCGTCTGCTGCATCTTTTATACCCCTGTCGCACTGACGTCAGGGAGGAGGCAACAGCAACCGACGCCGGACCAAGACTTTGGAACTCTGGCCGACTACGGGACCGCCTGATGGCAGGATAACCCAAGTGTGATGACTGCAGCAGTGTTTACACTCTAACATCTACATTTATGGTAGGTACAAAACTGTACTTTCTCTGTACTGCCCTTTGGCTTATCTACTGCGCCCAGGGTCTTCACAAAATGCCTGGCACCAGTAATTGCTATTTGCAGACAGAGGAATTCAAATATATCCCTACTTGGACGACTGCCTAATTCAAGCAGAGAACAAAGACATTCTTCTAAAGCATCTGGCGTTTGTAAAAAGATTACTAATTGGCTTGGGGTACACAGTAAACGAAAAGAAATCAAAACTACTGCCCTCTCAAGAGATAATATTCCTGGGTGCAAGCTTAAATACAACTGCCCAGATGGCTTATCTCACGCCAGACAAACAAAAACAACTGACTTCTTACTTCAAGGATATGGCAACAAAAACCCACTTATCTGCAAGGAAAATCCTGTAGGCCTTTGGTTTCGTGGCATTCTGCATTCTACTAATTCCATATGCCAGACTGCATATGAGGAAACTACAGTGGTATCTAAAAAGTGTTTGGACTCGGCATTGCCACAGCCTGGAGACGGTCATTGCACTCATTCCCTGCCTGCAATAGGAGTTTCGATGGTGGGCAGAAGCCTGTCACCACAAGGGTCTGCCATTCAGTTTACCCACAGCCAAACAGACACTGACAACGGATGTATCAGATTTTGCCTGGGGGGCCCATATGGCAGGAAAATGTATTCAGGGAACATGGCCTGCAAACCAGATGCATCTTCACATCAATCAAAAAGAGATGCTAGCTGTTCAAAATGCCCTGACAGCTTTCAAGGACCTGCTTCATCCAGGACAGCTACTGATAGACAGACAATACTATGGTCATGTGGTACATAAACAAACTGGGAGGTACACATTCCTACCCCCTCTGCAGACAAGCAATGACCTTATGGGACACAGCATTGGCTTTTCAAGTTCACCTGCAAGCACGATTCCTGCCAGGAAAAACAAATACTCTGGCAGACGAACTAAGCAGAAACCTCATGGATCCCCACGAATGGAAACTGGATCCACAAGTCTTCATCATGATAACAAGGAAATGGGGATGCCCAGACATAGATCTATTTGGCTCCCCTCACAACTGCCAATTGCAGAGATTTTGCACAAGTATTTATCACAAACAAGCATGGAAAGTGGACGCCCTATCCTTCAGCTGGATAAATCTGACAGTATATGCCTTTCCTCCACTGCCTCTCCTTCCCAGGGTACTCCTAAAGGTCAGACTAGATAAGCCAAAAATGATACTGATTGCACCAGACTGACTACGCCAGCACTGGTACCCAATCCTAATGAGCTTGTCTCAAGGTCCAGCATGGATATTGCCTCAAACTTCTCACTTGCTGACCCAACAAAACAATCAGATCCTGCACAGCCAACTCAGGACCTTAAATCTGGCAGCATGGCAGATAATGTAGCCATTCAGAACACTCCTCTTGCTGTTATGGATGTTATCTTGGAGGCCAGGAGGCCCAGTACCAGAAAATCTTATGCAGAAAAATGGAAGAGATTCTGTGCTTGGAACCAGGAACAAGGCTTCGACATGCGTGTACCAAATATCCCTCAGATTTTACAATACCTAACTGAGATGCTGAACAAAGGCCTTTCATTCTCGTCAATTAAGATTCATGCCTCTGCCATTTCAGCCCATTACAATACGGAACCACCTATCTTTTCTCATCCTTTAATAAGGCAGTACCTCAGAGGGGCCAAAAACATTAGGCCTCCAAGGAGAGCACCAATTCCGGCTTGGGACCTCAGTTATGTTTTGGAAAAACTCACACTGCCTCCTTTCGAGCCAGCATCAACAGCAGATATAAAATTCTTATCCTGGAAAACAGCTCAGCTCCTATCAATAACCTCTGCAAGACTAGTCTCGGAGTTACAAGCACTCATGACTGTGGAATCTTTTATCATTTTTCATCCAGACAGGGTTTCTCTGAGGACAAACCCTACATTTATGCCTAAGGTGGTGTCCAGTGTGGCCCTCAACCAAACCATTCACTTGCCTACCTTTTATCCAAATCCACAGAACAAGGGTGAGAAAATTCTGCATTCTTTGGACATACACAAGTAGTTACACTTCTACTTGGACAGAACTAAAACTTTCAGAAAGACTGAGCAACTTTTAGTGTCATATGTTGCAGGATCACAAGGAAAGGCTATCTCAAAACAGACCATTTCAAAATGGATAGGCCATTGCATCCGTTTCTGCTATTTTCAGCAGGGCAAAACATTGCCTAAGGGCATTAGGCCTCATTCCACCAGAGCAGCAGCCACCTCAGCAGCCTTCCTCAGAGGAGTACCAACCAAAGATATCTTAGAGGCTGCAACTTGGAGTTCAGTGCACACTTTCACAAAGCACTACCACTTACCTCTTTACTCTAAATTCAGAGCAGGCTTTGCCACTGCAGTTCTGCAGGGCCTCTCAGCCTCTCCTAATTCTATTTAGACCCAGCCACCCAACCTTAGCTTTGGGATTCAACTCAAGTGTAATGACTGCAACAGTGAAACACGATGAACATAGTACAGTTGTGTACCTACCATAAATGTAGATGTTCGAGTGTATTCACTGTTGCAGTCAAGGTTACCCACCCACCATCCCCCTTCTCCTTGCTGGGACTTATCTGCACTTCTCTATCCTATACAACCTATTTGGTGTATTTGCTTGTAGATGAAGGAAATGTTATTTTTGTGCATGCTTTTTTATAAGCAATCTTTTTATCCTATCCTTTTGGGGGCACCTGACATCTGGGGCAAGAAAAACTGAAAGAAAATGGCGTCGGCTGCATCTTATATACCCCTGGCGCACTGACGTCAGGGAAGAGGCGACAGCAACCGACGCCGGATCAGGTCTTTGGAATTCAGGCCGACTGCGGTTGGCCTGCCAGCAGGATAACCCAAGTGTAATGACTGCAACAGTGAATACACTCGAACATCTACATTTATGGTAAATACACAACTGTACTTTTTCTTGACAGCCAGCTGCCCTTAAAAGGCCAATAGGATGTATGCACTCTTCTCAAACCTGATCCAGCAGTTATAGCTTTAGTCAATTCTGCTGCTGCTAAACACTTAGTTAATTCCAGTCTTACCCTTTCTGATAATTGCAGGAAGATTATTGATAAGTATATGGAAAAAAGTGAGTTTATGCAGCTTTGATTTTCAGAATTTTGAATGGTCAGGCTCCTATGTCAAAGTTTATTCTGACTAATTGTGTATGAGAAGTGTTTTATCTGCAGATTCTTGTGTGGAAAAATCTGCTTTAAATTTAATTTCTTTTATTGTTCAAGTCACTACTCATTGTTTTACAGTTTATGAGTTTGTTGATACCTTAAGGCCTGTGATCACTGGTACTATTTTGAGAGGTTTGCATTGTTGCATTTTCAGAACCATACACATGCTACAATGAGATTTTAAGTTCTTGCAGAAGTGTTGAAAGGATAACCTGATATAAGGTATCATCTAAGATTTTTCAGCCCTCCTTTTCTGTGTTTTCCAGAGGTTTCTCTATCCCCTCATCCAAGTTTTGAAAGAAACAAGTCTCGACAAAATACAGGTAAACAAATGTTTAAGTAAAAAAATGACAAGGGGATTCCAAGAATAATTCTGGAAACTCCCAAGACCATTGACAGTCCAATAAATCAAGAGTGACTGTTTAAGAGACTTTGTTCTGCCATCCCACCCTGGCAGCCCCTTCTTTTCTTCGAGAAAGTCTTTGGCAACCGATAGCAGATCTTTCATAGTTACAGATGGCAGTAAGAGGAAAGCCCTCCTTCCCAGGGGACAGTTCCTCATTGTACAGACCAGACTCTCTTGTTTCCACCTGTCTTCATCACATGCTGTGCCAGGGAGTGATGGAATCTCTCCCCCCTTCCCAGATGAGAAAGGTTTTTTTTTATTCAAGGATGTTTTTAGTGCCAAAGGAAGAAAATGCTTGGAGATCAGTTCTGGAGCTTTCTTTCACAAACCTGTTTGTAGAAGTGCCCATATTCAGTGATGCCTCTTCACAACCTGTTACCTCCTCTTCCTCATTCAGGATGTTCATCGTGCATACAGCTGCAGTCATAACAGATGGGTATTTCTGCCGTCAGGCGGGTCCTCGGTCGGCCGAATTCCAAAGTCTAGGTCCGGCGTCGGATGTGGTCGCTTCTTCCCTGACGTCAGTGCGACAGGGGTATAAAAGAACCAGCCGACGCCATTTTCTTCAGTCTTTCTTGCCGCGCGGTGCCCGAAGCAGAAGCAGTTCGCAAGTGCCGGTCGGCCAGCTCCTGAGATTACGAATATTTTTCAACCGAAGTCTTCTTGAAAGCTAAGTACCCCATTGGGGAAACTTTTCTTGCTTCAGACCGATGTCAGACAAAGTTAATAATTGCATTTCATGTGGGAAGCAAATACCGCATAAGGATTTTCATTCCCTCTGCATTCCTTGCTTAGGCCCAGACCACGACGTCTCGGCCTGTCGTTTTTGTGCTACATTCAACAGACGCACTATTAAGCGTCGGAGTTCGCCCAACACTATTTTGGCAAAAAGTTTAATTACATTATGTCGTCGGATACTCCGACTCCAGTTTTAAGTAAAAGACGCAAAGATAAGGGCCGACATAAGAGGTCCGTGACTTCTACCGACACCACGCCAAAGCCGACTACATGTGGTCCGGTTCTCAGTGAGGCACCTACGCAGCCCCTGACTACCGATGACACTTCTTTGGCGGTGTCTTCAGTGCCCGAGGTCGCAGGCTCTTTAGCCCACACCCCGACTACAGATACCGAAGCCACTCTTGGCGGTGAAACTCAGAGTTTAGACAGACCTGCCACCTCTCAAGGTGTCTTCAGGCCTTCCTCTTCTTTTTCCATCAAGGCTTTCACTAAGTCTAAAGCAGCCATGCATACTAAAAGACAAGCTCCACAGGGCCCCTCTCAAGGCCCCATGCCTAAAAAGCAGATGCTCAAAATGGCTGAGGATTTGATTACTCTTATCAGGGGTTCTCAAACCCCCCCCGGACAAAAGGCCCAGAGTGGAGGAAGAATCCCCTTCCTCGGACCAGGCCTCCATTATTTCAGAACATTCTGAAGACAAGGAAAATTCATACTCCCCTTTTGAAGACTCTGATGCAGAGGAGTCCATTCCCTCTGCCCCCCCCCCTGAGGATTACTCTTTTGGGGAAACCTTACATACCTTGAGGGAACACTTCCACTGGGAAGGCCAAGAGTACTCAGACTCCAAGAAAAGGCTTGGGGATTTCCTCTTGCTCCCTCAGCACAGGCCTCTGGCTATACCTCCTGTCTTAGACATACTAGATGATGTGTATTCGGAGGCCTGCCTTAACCCAGATTCTTTACCTCCAGCTCCAGTCAAGCCTGATAGGTATTACCGGGTTCCTGATTCACACCAATTTCTATACAAAAGCCATGCGGCTGACCCAGAAACTATTTCACAGGGTCCCAAGGGAATTAAGGCCTCCACTGCTAAAAATCCATTACCTTCAGAGAGAGATTCCAGAGCTTTAGAAAGGTGGGGGAAGAAGGTATACACCTCGGCCACCTTAACCATGAGGGCATTAAACTGTCAGTTCCATATGTTAAAGTACCAACAGTTTCTGTTATCACAGTTGAAAAGCAAAATGTCACTACCGGAACAACCAGACTTGAAGGAGTTGCAGGATTTGTTACATAGTGCAGAACAAGTGGGTAAACATACCTTGCAATGTGGTTTTGATGCTTTAGAGGCCTCATGTAGAGCTGCTGTTACAGGATCAGTCATACGTAGACATGCATGGCTCAAAGAGCAAACCTTACCAGATCATGTTAAAGCTAAATTACTGGATGCACCTCTGCAAAAAGATGTATTGTTTGGTGTTAAAGCTGAGGAGGTATTAAAGAAAATGGAGGAAAAGGCAAAATCAATGCAAACAGTGAAAGATTTCCTACAGGTACAACCTCCACGTTTCAGTAGAAATTGGCCTTCAAAAAATTGGTCCTTTCCAGCCACGGACAGACCCCAAAGAGGTAGATACAGGCGCCCGAGGGGTAGAGGGCAATCTCAAGGATCATTTAGAGGCAGACAATGGCAAGCACCTCCACAAAGAGGTGGTGAGGATAATTCACAGCCATTCAGAAAGCAGAACCAATGACTTCCCCTTTGTATGCCAAGCAAGGCTCAAATGGCAGCACCTTTAGATGGAAAACTGGCATTATTTTCGAAAAATTAGCATATTGTCACAAAAGACAAATGGATCCTGGACATTATAGACAGAGGCTACAGATTCCACTTTCACACCCTTCCAAAAATGAGAGGCATGCCAAACCTGCCACACAATCAAAGGGCAGAGGCACAAAAACAAATTTCAGATCTCATGGACATGAAAGCTATTCAAGAGGTACCTGCACAAGAACAGGGTCAAGGTTTTTATTCCAGACTATTCCTGGTACCAAGGAGGGGCAAAGATTGGAGACCTATTTTGGACCTATCCATCCTAAACGCTTTTTACTCGTGCCAAAATTCAAGATGCTCACATTACAGCAGCTTCTTCCCATGCTGGGCAAGGAGTCTTGGCTGGTAACATTGGACCTCAAGGAGGCATACCTGCATGTCCCAGCCAGACAAGATTGCAGAAGATACCTCAGATTTCTTGCAGGTTCAACACATTATCAATTCTCTTCATTGCCCTTTGGCTTATCTACTGCGCCCAGAGTGTTCACGAAATGCCTGGCATCAGTAATTGCCTACTGCAGACTTCAAGGGATACAAATATACCCATGTTTGGACGACTGCCTGATCCAAGCGGACAGCAAGCACATACTTCTGAAACATCTGGCGTTTGTAATAATGTTGCTGAATTCTCTGGGATACACAGTCAACAAAAAGAAATCAAGGCTAATACCCTCTCAAACAATAATTTTCCTGGGTGCCAACTTGGATACAAACACCCAGATGGCCTACCTCACGCCAGCGAAACAAGGGCAACTAACTCAATACTTCAGAAAACTGGCAACTTTCACTAGGCTGACTGCAAGGAAAATCCTGCAGGCTCTGGGATTCATGGCATCTTGCATCCTACTAATCCCATGTGCAAAGCTGCATATGAGGAAGCTTCAATGGTACCTAAAAAACCTATGGTCTCAACACAGCCACAGTTTGGAAACAATACCACTGATTCCATGTCTTCAAAAGGAATTTCTGTGGTGGGCTCAAGCATGCCAAAGAAACACAGGTCTCTCATTCTGCAAGCCTCAAGCAAATCAAGTCATCACAACAGACGCCTCTGATTACGCCTGGGGGGCGCACATGACCGATCGGAGCATTCAGGGCAAATGGTCCCAAAAAGAAAAGCACCTACACATCAATCAAAAGGAAATGCTAGCAGTAATAAATGCTATTATAGCTTTCAAAGACCTGCTGCATCCAGGCCAGCTATTGATAAGGACAGACACCACCACAGTAATGTGGTACATAAACAAACAGGGAGGAACCCATTCATACCCCCTATGGCAGGCTAGCCATGTCTCTATGGAACATGGCTCTGGAATTGCAAATCGAGCTTCAAGCACAGTTCCTGCCAGGCAAGGAAAACACGCTGGCAGACAACCTAAGCAGAAATATGACAGATCCACACGAATGGAAGTTGCATCCTCAAGTTTTTTCAAAGATAATTCAAGCATGGGGAAGGCCAGACATAGATCTCTTTGCCTCCCACAGAAATCACCAATTGGCAAAATTCTGCTCAAGGACCTTTCATCCACAGGCCTGGAAAGTGGGCGCTCTCTCTTTCAGTTGGACAACAATGACAGTTTATGCCTTTCCACCTCTTCCTCTGCTGCCCAAAGTTCTATTAAAAACCAGAGCAGACAGACCAAAGATGATTCTCATTGCTCCAGACTGGCCAAGACAACACTGGTACCCACTCCTGAGGAGCCTGACGCATTCCCCACCATGGATCCTGCCTCTAATGCCTCTTCTACTGACTCAGCACAACTTCAAAACTCTTCACAGTCAGCTGAAAACACTCAATCTAGCCACATGGAAGATCCCTTAAAATCACAACAGACCCTACTCTCCAAGGAGAGGTGCAGGATGTCATTTTGGAGGCCAGAAGACCTTCTACTAGAAAAGCCTACTCCGCAAAATGGAAACGGTTTTGTGCTTGGAATGAGAAAAAGGGCCAGAACCCTGGAATACTGAATTTACCTCAAATATTACAGTACTTAGCTGAGATGCTAAGCAGTGGACTTTCATTCTCCTCCATCAAAATCCATGCCTCAGCCATTTCTGCAGAATACAACACTGATCCTCCTTTATTCTCTCACTCCCTCTTAAGACAGTTCCTCAGAGGGGCTAAGAATATAAAACCCCCAAGGAAACAACCAGTACCTGCTTGGGACCTCAATTTCATTCTAGAAAAACTGACTTTGCCTCCCTTTGAGCCAGCTGCCTCAATAGAACTGCAATATTTGTCCTGGAAAACAGCCTTCCTGCTGGTTATCACCTCAGCTCGCAGGGTTTCGGAACTACAAGCCCTCATGGCTGTGCAGCCTTTCATCATTTTCCATCAGGACAGAGTTTCTTTACGAACCAATTCTTCCTTTATGCCAAAGGTAGTATCCAGGGTAGCCTTGAATCAGGCTATCCACTTGCCTACCTTTTACCCCAATCCTCAAAACAAAGGGGAGAGACTACTACATTCCTTGGACGTTCACAGACAGCTACGTTATTATTTGGACAGAACAAAGCCTTTCAGAAAATCAGAGCAACTCTTTGTGTCCTATGCTACAGGAGCTCAAGGGAAGCCTATTTCCAAACAGACAATCTCAAAATGGATAGCCCACTGCATACGCTTTTGTTACTCTTTTCATGGTAAAACTGTACCTGCAGGCATCAGGTCTCACTCCACAAGGGCCACAGCTACCTCTGCAGCTTTCCTCAGGGGGGTTCCTACCAAAGATATTTTGGAAGCTGCCACTTGGAGTTCTGTACATACTTTCTCCAAGCACCATCACCTACCATTATACTCCAAATCTAGAGCAGGCTTTGCCACTGCAGTCTTGCAGGGCATCCTGGCTCCTCCTAGTTCCACCTAGTGCCTACCACCCCTTTTTTAGCTTTGGTATTCTACCCATCTGTTATGACTGCAGCTGTATGCACGGTGAACATAGTACAGTTTTGTACCTACCATAAATGTAGATGTTCGAGTGCTAATACAGCTGCAGTCCAGGTTTCCCTCCCTCCTTCCCCTCTGGGACAGGCCTAATGGCTAACACTTCCTCATACAACCTGATTGGGGTATTCTTTTATGGTGTATTTGCTTGCAACTACTGTTTTTTGATTATACTGCATTGCATTATTACATAAATTTATGTATTGCCTTCCTTCTGGGGGCACCTGACATCTGGGGCAAGAAAAACTGAAGAAAGTGGCGTTGGCTGGTTCTTTTATACCCCTGTCGCACTGACGTCAGGGAAGAAGCGACGACATCTGACTCCGGACCTAGACTTTGGAATTCGGCCGACCGAGGACCCGCCCGACGGCAGAAAAACCCATCTGTTATGACTGCAACTGTATTAGCACTCGAACATCTAGATTTATGGTAGGTACAAAACTGTACTTTTCCTTGTAACATTAGATTAAAAAGATGCTTAAGAAATTCCTATTCATCCACACTTCAGGTGATGTTCTTCATTGTTGCATTCATCACACTTGGGTTATCTGCCTGTAGGTAGCCCTCAGTCGGCCCAAATACCAGAGACTTAGTATTTCTGCGTCGGTTGCTGTCGCTCCAGGACTGACGTCAGGTCATCAGGGGTATAAAAACAGGCAGCCGACGCCATTACATCAGTCTTTCTTGCAGAGGAGCCCGAAGCAAAAGCAGTTCACACGGGTGCCGGTCGGCCGCTACCTGAGTTTTCGTTTCCGAATTGAATCATCCTGAATTCTTCTAAAGCTAAGTACCCCGTTTGGGATCCTTTTTTCTTGCTCTAACTGATGTCATAAAAAGTTAACAATGGTCTCACCTGTGGAAAGCAAATACCACACCGAGATTTCCATTTTTACTGCGTCACCTATTTAAGCCCAGACCACGACGTACCTTGCTGTCAGTTTTGTGCTTTGTTCAACACCCAAACTATTCATTGTCGGGCCCTTATTGTCGCTAAATACTTTTGCTCTCTATCTCTGTGTTCCGAAATGGCTTTGGTAAGCCATCCGACTGTGGATCTTCCGAAAAAACGTAAGGATAAAGGCATAGACCGCACAGGTCCAAAACTTCCGATGACGCTTCCGTTAAGCTAATCAACAGTTTGCCGGTACTCAGTGAGGCACTTTCGCAGCCTCTGCCCGCTTCGATTGATTCGCAGGCTGCTACCGAGACCCGATCGGAGTCTGGTATGCCACAAGACTCTTCTTTGACTACGTAACCTGCAGATGTCTCTACCTTGGATAGTGCAGGCACCGGCTTTCTAGGAAGTTCTTCTCACTACTGATATTTGACACAAACCGACGACTTCTTTCACGTCTTCAGTTCTATCTAAAACTACCGAGTTTCTAAGGCTAAGAGTACAAGCTATGCCTAAAAAACCGACAACCCATACTCAAGCATCTGCTTCCTTGCCATAACATCAAATGCTTAAAATAGCAGAAGACCTCATTATGCTGATTAGGGGAAGCCACCCTTCCCCTGCTAAGAGAAAGAGACCTGTCTCCAGCAGCTTTAACAGACCAAGAGTCCGACGACTCTGAGGTTTCTGAATATGAAGACATGCCTTTATCTGCTTATGAGGATTCAGATGCAGAGGAATCCATTCCCTCTGCTTCACCTCCAGAGGATTTTTCTTTTGGTGAAGCCCTACATACTTTGATAGCATTTCCACTGGGAATGCCAAGACCATCTTCAGTCCAAAGAGACTCGGAGAATTTTTAGATTTTGCCACAGCATATAGACCTTTAGCAATATCTCCAGTTCTGGATGTTGCAGATGATGTCTTTATGGAATAGAGTCTTAGCTCCTGATACTTTACCCCCTGATCCTAGGAAACCAGACCGGTACTACAGAGTTCCTGACTCTCACAAATTTCTTTTCAAAAATCCTACTGCTGACCCAGAGGTCATCTTCCAGGGGCCTAAAGGTATAAAAGCAACTACAGCTAGAATCCCACCCTTTCAAACAGGGATTCCAGAGCTTTAGACAGATGGGATAAAAAAGTTTACAACTCTGCAACTCTCGCCATTAGGGCATTGAATTGCCAGTTTCACATGCTGAAGTACTAGAAATATACTATGGAACTTGAGGAAAATTGGCTACCCTTACAGACTGTGCAGAAAATAAAGAATTACAAGTGCTTATGCATTCTGCTGAAACAGGAATCAATCAGTACTGTAAAATAATGCACTGTGAGGTAGCGTACTGAACAAGGACAAGTTTATTTTAACGTAAGTTGAGTTATATAAAACAAAACAACGTTTGCGTCCTCCTAAATAGGAAAACTTCTTCAGAAAAAGTGAGACAAACATTCCACATCATTTTAAAAGTTTCCGCTCAAATGTTCAGATGTTTGAGCCAGAATGAGGTAGCTAGTGAATTAGGTCTTGCAATTAAAGAGCTATACACAAAACAAAAACTAAATCAAACCTCACTGGTACACACAAAGTATAAAAAACATAAAATTGTAACCACCTCTCGAACCTTTGAGGGCAGGAAAATAAGTTTATAGAACGTATCACTTAAAATGTATATATATACACACTAGCATAAAATAACAAATTTTTAACTAGTTTTTATTAGTGTTCAACCATACGTTTCGTATGTAAACACTCAAAAGGTCGATGATAAACACACCATATGCGCCGTATGTAATATATAATGCTAGCACCCATATCTATTAAAAATATTAAAAAATTATTAAGTTATTAGTGTGCTGATAATAAATAACTATTTAAATTGTAATTGTGGGTACTATTTACGAACCAACCTAAAAATAATAATGTATAAATATACATACGCACTCATTTCATAAAATAAACATAGAAGTAATGCATAGAAAGCTACTAGTTGTAATATAGCTGAGAAGTAAGGCCTGTTGGGCATAGTGATGTCAGATCAAAAATAATTAATCCTCTAAAAAATAAATTTATATATGTGTATGAAAATTGTTATTATATAAAAAAATCACATCTATATGAGACTTATGAGGTTCATCATCTCAAACAACTCCTAAGTCTCAAAAGACAAGTAATATTACAATTGTCGTTAAGTCCTGGGCAACTAAAAGCATTTAATAATAATTGCCATTCTAACTCTCGGCATTCAAGTAAAACTGAGGTCGGTCCTCCTGTATTGTCCAACAACAATTTGTCTATAGCTAAAAAGTGGAAAGAATGATCAGGATTTGTGTTGACATGTTTGGCTAAAGCACTGTCACACTTGTTTTTAGAAATTGCATAAATATGTTCATAAATCCTATCTCGAAATTTACGATCAGTCTTCCCTACATAAAAGGCATCACAGGCTTTACACTTAGCCAGGTAGATAATACTCTTAGATTTCCAGTCTAATCTATGCATGATGTAAAATTTCCTACTTCCGACTTAAAAAAACTACTGTTTTTAACATGTTTACACATGCTACAAAAAACACAAGTAAAAGACCCACAAATTCTATTATACATTCTAAGTTTTTTACTCTTTAAAAGACTTTTCAAGTTTGCACCTCTCCTATAAACAATAAGTGGAAATGGACCAATTCTCTCCATTAATAGGTTGTCTTTATATAATAAACACCAATTTTTAACCAGTGCGCCTCTAATTTGGCCGCTGTCATTGTTAAAAGTTGTGATGAAAGACAACCTCTGTTTACAGTTTATATGAGCAGAGTTGCCTATTAGTTCGTTTGTGTCCAAAAAGGCAGAGCTAGTCAGTGTGTTACTAAGCTGAAGGGCATCTTGTCTCTCAGTTGTTAATGTTATGTCCTTATTGTAGGATGATGTTAAAAGTAAGATAGGTCTAAATACACCTAGTTTCCGCTTGTTTGTAACTTCCACAATGAGTTCATGAACTAATTGGATAGGATATCCTCTACTTACAAACATGTTTTCTAATAATTGGCACTCCGTCACAAAATCTGTTTCGGTAGAACACATCCTAGCTGCTCTAACTAATTGACCCTTAACAGCAGAACGTTTCTGTTTATAAGGATGAGCGCTAGAGAAGTGTAAAAAATGAGTTACAATAAGTTGGTTTCCTATAGATGGTAGAACTCAACTTAAAACTACTTAGATCGTTAGATTAACGTCCAAGTAGTCTATACTCGTAGTGTTAAAGTTGTAAGTAAACTGGAGGAAAGTTGTAGAATTGAAGTACTCCAGAAGCTTGTCCGCTGCAAGTCTGTCGCCTTTAAAGATGATAGAAATATCATCTAGAAATCTGGTATAAAACAATAATAAGTTAGAAATTTCTGGCTTGTCGAACACAAATTGTTTTTCCCAATAGGCGACAAACAAGTTAGCTAAGCTAGCACCACATGGGGAGCCCATAGCTACCCCATGTTGTTGTAGAAAATATTGACCATTAAATATAAAAAAATTATTAGTCAGAATGATGTCAATCAATTCAGAGACCACATCTATATCATAAGTTATCATAGTTATCTTGAATGCCGAGAGTTAGAATGGCAATTATTATTAAATGCTTTTAGTTGCCCAGGACTTAACGACAATTGTAATATTACTTGTCTTTTGATACTTAGGAGTTGTTTGAGATGATGAACCTCATAAGTCTCATATAGATGTGATTTTTTTAATATAATAACAATTTTCATACACATACATATATAAATTTATTTTTTAGAGGATTAATTATTTTTGATCTGACATCACTATGCCCAACAGGCCTTACTTCTCAGCTATATTACAACTAGTAGCTTTCTATGTATTACTTCTATGTTTACTTTATGAAATGAGTGCGTATGTATATTTATGCATTATTATTTTTAGGTTGGTTCGTAAATAGTACCCACAATTACAATTTAAGTAGTTATTTATCAGCACACTAATAACTTAATAATTTTTTAATATTTTTAATAGATATGGGTGCTAGCATTATATATTACATACGGCGCATATGGTGTATTTATCATCGACCTTTTGAGTGTTTACATACGAAACGTATGGTTGAACACTAATAAAAACTAGTTAATTTATTTTATGCTAGTGTGTATATATACATTTTAAGTGATACGTTATATAAACTTATTTTCCTGCCCTCAAAGGTTCGAGAGGTGGTTACAATTTTATGTTTTTTATACTTTGTGTGTACCAGTGAGGTTTGATTTAGTTTTTGTTTTGTGTATAGCTCTTTAATTGTAACATCTAATTCACTAGCTACCTCACTGATTGGCTCAAACATCTGAACATTTGAGCGGAAACTTTTAAAATGATGTGGAATGTTTGTCTCACTTTTTCTGAAGAAGTTTTCCTATTTAGGAGGATGAAAACGTTGTTTTGTTTTATATAACTCAACTTAAGTTAAAATAAAGTTGTCCTTGTTCAGTACGCTACCTCATAGTGCGTTATTTTACAGTACTGATTGATTCCTGTTCGGAGACCTTTTCTTCACTTTGAAGTTTCAGCAGTTGTTGTTTTTTCCTGTTTCACTGCTTATGCATTCTGCAAGCCAAGTCAGCAAGCATACTTTGCAATGTGGCTTTGATGCCCTAGAAGCATCTTGCAGGGCAGTAGTCACAGGTCATTTACTGAGAAAGCATGCTTGGCTTAAGGAGCAGACCTTGCCAGACCATGTCAAATCAAAATTACTAGGCTCTCCTTTGAACAAGGACAATCTGTTTATGCAGACAGTCATAGATTTCTTGCAAGTGCAGCCTCCTAAATTCAGTAGGCATTGCCCCTCGAAGCATTGGTCCTTTCCAGCCCCCTCAAGGCCATCTTAAACTAGACCCAGGGGAAACAAACCCCCCAGACTACAGTCTCAGGGTATTCAGAGATCTAAGCAATGGAGTGCCTCCACTTCAAAAACAGCGAGTGCTAAGCCACCGCCCTTAAGGAAAGAATTCACAATGACTTCTGAACTCCACTCCTCACCTCTGCCCAACTGCTCATGACTGGACCTCCATCACCAAAGACCGATGGGTCCTTAACATTGTATCCCAGGGGTACAAATTTTATTTCCACTCACTGCCAACCCCAAAAGGGTTCCCAGACTTTCCTCCAAACCAGTGGACGGAGGCACAAATCCAAGTTGAATTCCTGCTCTCCATAAGGGCAATTCAGCCTGTTCCTGCAGAACAGATAGATCAAGGGTTCTATTCCAGACTTTTCCTGGTACCCAGAAAACAGGGCACTTGGTGCCCAATCCTAGATCTTTCCATTCTAAACACCTTCCTGGTGGTGCCAAAATTCTAAATGCTCACCCTTCAGCAGCTTCTTCCTGTGCTGTCCAAAGATGATTGGTTAGCCACCCTAGACCTAAAAGAAGCCTATCTGCACATCCCTATCGGGGACTCATGCAGGAAGTACCTACGTTTCAGGGCAGGATCTATGCATTATCACTTCACTGCACTTCTCTTTGGCTTATCCACTGCTCCCAGAGTATTCACAAAATGTCTGGCTCCAGCCATTGCCTATTGCAGCAGAGAAAAATTCAGATTTACCTGTACTTGGATGACTGTCTGATTCAGACAGTCAGGAAAAGCTCAAAAAAGTCACAAAGTACAAACTGCAGTCAGGAAAAGCTGTTGCAGCACCTGACATTTGTAAAGAACCTTTTAACCTGCCTGGGATACATGATCAACGAAAAGAAATCAAAACTAGTCCAAGATTGTATTCCTGGGAGCAAGCTTGGACACAGCATCCCAGATGGCATTCCTTACTCCAGAAAAACAAGCCTATCTGACAGGCTACTTCACTCAGATGACCACCAGAACCCAGATATCCCCAAGGAAAATCCTACAGGCCCTAGTGTTCATGGCCTCTTGCATCCTACTAATTCCATATGCCAGACTGCATATGAGGAAACTTCATTGGTACTTAAAAAGTCTTTGGTGCCAACATTCTCAGGACCTGGAAACTGTCATACCTATCATACCTTGTCTAAGGACAGAGTTTTGGTGGGCAGCAGCATGCAGCCACAACAAGGGACTTCCCTTTACTCAACCCCACGCCACCCAGATCCTAACCACAGACTCATCAAACTATGCCTAGGGGCACACCTGGATGACAAGTGCATTCAGGCCCACTGGTGCCAAAGTCAAATTCATTTGCACATCAACCAAAAAGAGATACTAGCTGTTCAACACGCTCTAACAGCTTTCAGATACCTACTCTCACCAGGACCCCTGCTAATAAAAACAGACAACACCACAGTTATGTGGTACATCAACAAGCAGGGGGAACCCACTCTTACCCACTCTGCAGGCTAGCCATGACCCTGTGGAACACTGCCTTGGACATGCATGTTCATCTGCAAGCTCATTCCTGCCAGGCAAGCAAAATTCACTGGCAGACTACTTGAGCAAAAATTTCCTAGACCCATATGAGTGGCTATTAGAACCCAGCACCTTCAGCCGCCTAATCCAGAAATGGGGGACCCCAGAGGTGTACCGCTTTGCCTCCACCTGCAATCAACAGCTCAGCAAATTCTGCACCCAGGACACCACAGCAGGGCTGGAAAGTGGATGCCCTATCCTTCTAGTGGGAAAACCTCTCGATCTATGCATTCCCCCTTTTGCCCCTTCTCTCAAGAATATTTCTCAAGGTAAGACCGGACAGACCAAGGACAATCCTGATTGCCCCGGACTGGCCACACCAGCACTGGTACCAAATACTGCGCAGCCTGTCACCAGTGCCACCCTGGCACCTATGCCAGATCCCAACCCTCCTCACTCAGCAGGGGGGACAGATCTTGCATCCGCAACTGCCAACCCTAACTCTTGCAGCCTGGCTTATTCCTTGAATTCTCCCCCAGTGACTAGCCTAAGCAAGCAGGTACTGGATGTCATTCTTGAACCCGAAAGACCCATTACAAGGAAATCCTATGCTAAGTGGAAAAGGTATTGCTCCTGGATTCAATCTAAAGGAGAGGACACAGCACTGCCCTCCTTACCTCTAATCCTGGATTACCTAGCAGATCTACTCCACAGAGGCTTATCCTTCACCTCCGTTAAGATCAATGCCTCTGCCATCTCGGCTCATTACAACACTGAGACACCTCTCTTCTCTCACCCTCTCATCAAACAGTTCCTGAGAGGGGCAAACAACTTAAGGCCACCAAGGAGAGCACCCACCCCTGCTTGGGACCTTAACTTTGTACTGGAAAAGCTCACACTCCTTCCCTTTGAGCCTGCAGCATCAGCAGAGTTAAAATTCCTCTCTTGGAAAACAACCTTACCTCTGGTCATCACTTCAGCGAGAAGAGTGTCTGAGCTACAAGCACTTATGGCTGTGGAACCCTTCATTATTTTTCATGCTGACAGGGTCTCCCTCAGGACTAATCCTTCCTTTATGCCTAAAGTGGTGTCCAGTGTGGCTCTCAACCAATCTATCCATTTGCCAACTTTCTTCCCTAATCCACAAAATAAAGGGGAAAGAATCCTGCACTTCTTGACGTGCACAGACGGCTCAGATTCTACCTGGGTAGGACTAAACCCTTTAGAAAATATGACCAGTTACTACTCAGTTTTGCACCAGGGGCAGAGGGCAAGGCCATTTCAAAACAATTTCCAGATGGACACTGTATCCATTTCTGCTACAAACACCATGGGAAACCAACCCCTCAGGGGTCAGAACACATTCCATTAGGGCAACTTCTACCTCTACAGCATTCCTCAGGGGAGTCCCTACCAGGGGCATTCTGGAAGCTGCTACCTGGAGTTCTGTACACACCTTCACCAAGCATTGCCACCTGCCTATTTTTTTCCAAATCCAGGCCAGGTTTTGCAGCTGCAGTCCTTCAGGGCATATTAGCCAGCCCCAACTCTTCTTGACTGCATCTACCTTTTCTTCAGCTTTGGGAATCGACCCAAGTGTGATGACTGCAACAGTGAAACATGAAGAACATAGTACAGTTGTATACACTTACCATAAATGTAGATGTTGGAGTGTATTCACTGTTTCAGTCCTTGTTTCCCTCCCTCCAGCCCCCTTCTCTCTCTCTCCTCTCTGTGTCTATTGCTCACCCCTTACAGGGGTATTGGTATTTACTTTTTACTAGTGGTGATTTTCCCACTATTCCTTAGCTCCTTATTGGGGGGCTTCTGACATTTGGGGCAAGAAAAACTGATGTAATGACGTCGGCTGCATGTTTCTATACCCCTGACAACCTGATATCTGTCTTGGAGCGACAGCAACCGACGCAGAAATACTAAGTCTCTGGTATTCGGGCCGACTGAGGGTTTACCTGCAGGCAGATGACCCAAGTGTGATGACTGCAATAGTGAATACGCTCGAACATCTACATTTATGGTAAGTGTGCACAACTGTAATTTCTTAAGGTTTTGAGTGTGTGGATCACATTATTGGTTCCTTGTCTGACCATATAGCTTACCCACTGCACCAAGATTGTTCACAAAGGGTCTAGTTCCACTTTTAGCTCATTGAAGGGTAGCCACATTTTTCCATATTTAAACGACTTGCTTATCTTTGCAGAGTCTTTTTCAAAGTGCTAGGAATCTCATGGGTGAAAGATCGTATAGGTACTGGGATTCCAAGAGAACATTTACAAGTCTTTCTTCTCTCCCTGTCACATGATTCTTTCTGGGATGTCAGCTAGATCGTTCAAAGAGCTTTTCCATAGGAAAAATAGATTTATAACTAGAGATTTCTGAGGTTTTCCTCTCGGACATTGGTCACTGCGAGGGAATACCTAAGGATTTGAAGTCCCATGTCTTTGATTCTCATAATACCCCTGATAACACTCCACATGAGCAAGATGCAGTGGTATGTGAAGTCTCTCTGGTCCCAGCACCTGCACTCCTTATCTTTTTAGATCCAAGTTTTGGGGTTTGTTAAAAAGAAAATCACTTGGTGGAGACTAGAGAAAATCCTTGAATTTAGATCTCCCCTTCTCCCTCCCTGTTCCAAAGCAGTCATGCACCTTAGAAGCCTCAGACTTTGCTCAGGGAGCAGTTACAGGAGGGATAAAAGGGCAAAGTGTTGGGGACACCAGTGACAGATGCAAGCACGTAAATATAAAAGAGATGCCTCCACTGATCAAGACGCTTAACTCTCCAAATCATCTTTGGTCTCCAGGACCTCTTCATGTTACAGACAATAACACAGTCATGTGGTACATCAAGCAAGGCTGTACCCGCTCTGCAAACTAGCTGTGTTAGCTTGGAATGTTGTTTCAATCTACAGGCATCCTGTATTCCATCAGAGCAAAATTGTGTGGTAGACTAGCTGAGCAGGACAAGGGCAAACCTTAATGAATGGAAACTAGAACATGGGGTCTTCCAAAATTTGATCCATATGTGGGGAGTTTTACCAGTAGACCTCTTTACCTCCTGTCTGAACAGTCATCTGGCAAGTTTCTACTCCAGGATTCCATGCAAAAATGCCTTGAAGATGGATGCCTTTACTTTTTCCTTGGACAATAATGTTCATTTTTGCTTTTCCACCCTTTCCACTAATATCCGGGGTACTCCTGAAGATTCAGAAAGAATCCCCCAAGATCATTGTGGTGACTCCCTTCTTGGCCCATCCAGCTGTGGTATTTCCTTCTTTTGGAAATGGCTAGGGGCAATTACCACAAGCATTCCTCAGACTGGATCTACTCACAGAAGAACAGTAGTGTTTGATGCACCCCGACAAATCAACTTCAGTTGACTGCCTGGATGATGGTCTTGATTCCCTTTAAGTACCTGTTTACTGAGGACATAACAGCAAGTACTAATGGAGGCAAAAAAGCCTGCTACTACAAAATTGTGTGTTAGCAAATTGAAAAAGGTTTTCTCATTGGTTCCAACAATGTAACCAGCACCCATTCAGGGCTAGTTGATGTCCCTGTATTCATATGCTGCAGTATCCATTACATGAAGGAGTCCACCTCCAGTTGACTCGTACATCCGTCCGTTTTACCAATGTTGAGTGCTACTGCGAAGGTACACGCGAAGGCCTGTACCATGTAGCATACATCGGCCATGCATGGTGTAAAGCGGACGTCTTTTCTGCCACATGTTTGACTGCCAAATCCGGACGTCGCTTGTTTTGGAAAGTGACCTCGTGATTTCTCCGTACTCTAAGTGCCCCATAGGGGTCTTTTGTTAACTTTTCTTGCTACTGTGTTGCTGTGGGCTAATGTCAGGTAGAAAGGGCAAGTATCTGTGTCGAAGGCAGGTTCCACATAAAGGCTCACATGACCTCTGTTTATTCTTTCTAGGCCCAGACAACGACCACCCTTCTTGCGAGATCTGTAAGGCCTTTGTACCAAAGACCCTTAGAAACCAACTTGCTGCTCTTAAACTATATTTAGAGAATCAGCATTTAAAATGCCTGGTTAGAGACATGGAGCCAACACCAAGACCTCCTCATCTCAGAAGGCCTGCGTGGAGTATCTCAAATCGTAGTCTGAGAAGACATCCTCTCGAATGTTGTGGAATGTCGCCTGATGTCTGGTCCTCCGACATTCCACTGTATCTTAGAATCCCCTATGTCAGAGGCCCCTACAAAAAAAAGCAGACATATATCATGACTACTCAGCAGATCATGCCATCTGATCAAGTCCCCTGACTGGCAGGCCTTTACCCAGGCCCTCTTTAATGCTTTCATGGCCTTACGTCAGACATCTGCTCCTCCTCAGGCCCCCCTCAGTCTCCACTGCTAGGAGTAGGCCTTTGGCAGATATTTCTTCCGAGGATGAGGAATCTTCAGGGGAGGAATCCCTTACTTATACCTTTCAGATTGCTTCTCCACTGGGGTATGATTCCCCAGAGGGGGAGGAGTCCAGTGAAACTGATTCCCCGGGGGAAGACATCACCTTTGTGGAGACCATTGTTCAAATGAAGGACTTTTTATTAAATGAGACTGCAGTCAAGTTTCTGAGACTCAAAAGAGGTACTATGACCTCGTACAAATGGAGTCCCCTAGTCTGCAGTTCCTCTGTCCTTCCGGCATTTTTGGATGCTTTCCTGGCTGCATCAAAATTACCAGACTCCCAACCTCCAGTGCCTAAATGCCCTGATAGATTTTATAAAGTACCTGTAGATGCAAAATTCCTTTACAAGGCTCCTTCTACAAACCCTTCTACATATCTGTTGCTGCAGGTAAAACCTCTAAGCTACTGCCCTCTACTTCCTTGCTCTCTTCGGATAAGGAAAGCAGGGTTATGGAGAGGTTGGGTAAAAAAGTTTATACCTCTGCCACCTTAGCTGTGAGTCATAAATTATCAGACTTGTATGGCCAAATATTCCTTGGCCCTTGTTGACAGATGCCATTAAACAATTTGGTGAATTACCTGATTCCCCTAATAAGGCCAACATTGCTAGCCTTTGAATTCATACAGTCAAGTTGCCAGGCACTCTATAAAATGTAGTTATGATGCAGTGGAGGCCTCAGCAAGGGCATCTCCCTCAGGTTCAGTCCTTAGGAGATATTCCTGGTTCAGGCTGCAGCCTTTGCCAGATTGTCAAAGCAAAACGTATAGATGCACCTCTAGATAACAAGTCCTTGTTTGGCTGTGCAGCTGCAGAGCTCTTTAAGGCCCTGCAGGAGAAGGACAAAGAGCTTCAGGACCTCAAGCGCATTTTTGTGTACCCTATTCCCCATTTCTAGAGGAACTACCTTACCAGAACTACATTTGTGAAAAGGCCTTCCAAACAACCTGTCTTCCAAAGGGGAAAAAAAGACTCCAGAAAGCAGACCACTTCCAGGCCTTCTCCCTCCACACCAGCCAAAAAGCAGCTCTTTCAGGCCAAACCTGGTAGTCTGTGACTAACAGACCCAAAGCCCAGCTACCCACTTTTCCCTGTGTCTCGCTCTGTCCCTTCCTGCTTGGAAACAGATTACTCAGGACTCTTGGGTCCTTTCTGTCCTAAAACAAGGGTATTTCATGGTCTGAGATTCCCGACCATCCTTCAAAGGAATTCCTCAACCACCTTGAGACCAAATTACTTCCATTTCCCCAGTCTTGCATTCCCTTCTTTCTCAAGGCACTATCCAGGAGGTACTTTATATCTAAGAGGGAAGAGATTTTATTCCATGATGTTCCTGGTCCTTGGGAAGGAAGGTCCATGGAGACCTATTTTGGATCTATCCCATCTGAACACCTTTCTCAAGGTCCACTCCTTTCGGAAGATAACTCTTCCCTAATCTACTCCCCCTGATCTTCCCTCAGGCCTACATGGTGTCCTTAGACATAAAAGATGCCTATCTTGCACATCCCTATCCCACCCACTTTGCAGGAAATTCCTTTGTTTTTCAGTGGGTTCCTCACATTTTCAGTTCTGTGCTTTGCCATTTTGTCTCTCCACGGCCCCAAGAGTGTTCACAAAGTGTCTAGCCCAAGTTATATTGCCTTCTCCAGAATGCAGGCGATCCAACTCTTCCCTTACTTGGACAATATCCTCATCCGGGCATTGTGCCCACAGTTTGTACAAGAGCACCTGGACAATGCCATGGCCCTGCTGAAATGGCTAGGGTTCACCATAAAGCGTCAAAAATTCTTTGACCCCCTCCCAGGACCATGTATTTCTGGGTTGCAGGATTCTCTTGGTGCAAGTATTTGTCTGCCTACCTCCAGACAAAATTCAGAACCTCACTACATATTTCCAGGAACTTCTTCCTCTCCAAGCTCTGTCAGCCAGGGAGTTCCTAAGACTCTTTGGGTTTATGGCTTCCACCATTCCCAAGGTACCTTTGGCAAGACTGCACATGAGAAAATTTCAGTGGTTCATAAGGACCATCTGAAAACAACACCTACACCCTCTGGAGTTTATGGTCCCCTTCTTACTTTGCGTATCCAAGGAGCTAGAGTGGTGGATTGCTCAGATTTAAAAAAATGCAGACCTTTCTTTGCAACCTCCCTTCCCAAACCAGGATCTGTACACAGATGCGCATCAGATTTGGGTTGGGGGGGGGGGGCAACCCTTGGAAACTGGAGAGTGAGAGATGTATAGACACCCTACCAGCAGAGAGATCATATTAACATCAAGGAGATAAGAGCCTTGATCTTTGCCCTACAAATCTTCAAGGCTCATCTCCTTCCAGGAGTGCTGAGATGGTATGCAGACAACACCACGGTGCTGTGGTACATTAACAAGTAGGGTAGGAAAAAGTCCTACGTCCTATGCAGACTGGCTCTGTGTGCGTGGGAGAGTGCTCAACAAAATCTGGTGTCTCTCCTAGCCATCTACATCCCCTCAGCCCAGAATGTGATGGCAGATTCTCTAAGCAGGTCCATGACTCAGTCCCACAAATGGATGTTAAACAGGGATGTGTTCCTGGACCTGGTTCATCGATTGAGTGCACCTCAAGTAGGCTTATTTGCCTCCCCCATGAACAGACAACTCCCAAATTACTGCACCAGGATATACACTCCTGAGGCATGGAAGGTGGATGTTTTTTCCTTTCCATGGAAGAGGATGTTCACATATACATTCCCCCCCTTCCCTGTTCTACAGAAAGTCCTACTGCAAATTCAAAGAGAACAACCAAAAGTCTTTTTGGTTGCCACCTTTTGGCCAAGACAGCACTGGTTACCCTTCTACATCATCTGTCCATGGGCAATTGCCACAAGTTACTCCTTAGGATGGACCTACTCACACTGGAAAAGGGAACTCTCGTACACCCTCAGATATCCACCATGAATGTAACACTGTGGGTGATAGGGCATGAATCCCCTTAAGACACCTTTATATTGACGATGTACTTCAGGTTTTGCAGGAGGCCAGAAAACCCACTACCAGAAAATCCTACTTATCCAAATGGAAAAGATTTTTGACTTGGTGTCTCCAAACATGACTTACAAACCACTGTCTGTAGAACCTCCAGTGGTTCTGTCTTACTTGTATGAATTTATGAACGCTGGCTTGTCACATTCTTCCATCAAGCCACATCTGTCTGCCATCTCAGCATGCTTAACTTTGACTCCTCCTTTTAGCTTCCAGGTTGGAATTCAAGCTTTTTCTAAAAGGAGTCCTGCACATTAGACCCCCAGTGAAACCTATCCCTCCTCCTTGGGACCTTAACTTTGTGTTGGAAAAGCTTACCTTGCCTCCCTTTGAACCAGCTAATGACTCCACCCTACAACACTGCACATGGAAAGCTGTTCTCTTGGTGGCTATTACTTCGGTCAGAAGGGTCTCTGATCTGCAAGCCCTAATGGCTTCACCCCTTTTCACAGTTTTCCGTAGGGATAGGGTTTGCCTGTGTACCAGCCCATCCTTCACGCCCAAGATAGTTAATGAACTCACCCTCAGCCAGGCCATCAATCTGCCTACTTTCGTCCTTTTGCCATTGATCTGCATAGACAACTCTGATACTACTTGGCTAAGACCAAATTCATTCAAAAGTCAGATAGGCTCTTTATCTCCTATCACCCAGGAGTACTGGGACAACATGTTTCCAAGCAAGCGATTTCTTCATGGATCTCTAGAGCCATTACCTTCTGCTACATAGCCAATGGTAAGAAGCTTCCTTTCCCAGTGAAGGCACACTCCACTAAGGCTGTGTCCTCTTCTGGGGCTTTGTTTAAAGGCTTGGCTACAGCTGCCATTTTAGAGGCGGCTACATGCTCATTTGTCCACACTTTCACCAAACATTACAAGTGGGATGTCATTTTCAGGTCCAGAACAGGTTTCGTGAGGGCTATTTTGCATGGCTTTATTGTAGATACTTCTGTTCCTCTTCCCAATCCTACTGTAGCATGAGCTTTGGCACTCTCCCTCATGTAGTAGATAGTGCAGCATATGAATAGAAGGGCATGGTATAGCTGTGTAAAATCTTGCCTTAACCTTAGATGTCCTTCTCTTCTATATGCTGCAGGATAGTTTCTTCTCTTCTCCTATATGCTGCAGTATGGTTTCCCACCTTGCTCCTCCCCGATGCTTGCCTGACTCTGAGGTATTCATTCTTTTCCGATTGGTGCCCGACGTTTAGTTCTGAGGTAAGTGCGTGCTGACATCCGCAGTATACAAGACGTCTGTTTTGACGTACGCTGGGTGATGCAGGCCATCGCACATACCTTCCCAGTAGCATTTATCTTTGGTAAAACAGCCGGACGTACGAGTCAACCTGAGGCAGACTCCCTCATGTAATGGATACTGCCACATATAGAAGAGAAGGACATCTAAGGTTATGGTAAGATTTTACACAACTGTACTTTCTCTGGTTTTACAATATTTGTGAGAGTTGCTATGTTACAGCCATTCTTACTTCTCTATCAAGGTTCATTTATTGGCCATTTCAGCATGTGTGTCCCTGGAGCCTCTCCTCCTTCAATACAGATGTTCTTCGTGTTTCACTGTTGCAGTCATCACATTTGGGTTATCTGCCCGCAGGTAGCCCTCAGCCAGCCTGAATACCACAGTCTTGGGATTTCTGCATCGGATGCTGTCGCTTCTTCCATGACGTCAGGTCGTCAGGGGTATAAAACATGCAGCCGACGCCATTACATCTGTCTTTCTTGCCGTGCGGTGCCCGAAGCAGAAGCAGTTCAAGTGCCGGTCGGCGGACTCCTGAAATTTTCGGTTTTGAATTTCAGACCTGAAGTCTTCTAAAAAGATGAGTATCCCGTTGGGGATCCTTTTTCTTGCTCTAACCGATGTCAGAAAAAATTAATAATGGTCTAGCCTGTGGAAAGCAAATTACCTCATAGAGATTTTCATTTTTACTGCGTCACCTGTTTAGGCCCAGACCACGACTTCCCTCGCTGTCGGTTTTGTGCCTTGTTCAACTAAGCTATCCATCGTCGGGCAATTTTTGTAGCTAAATACTTTTGCTCTTGATCTCCGTACTCCGAAATGGCGTCGGTAAGCCATCCGACTACCGATCTTCTGAAAAAACGTAAGGATAAAGACAGAGACCGCATATGTCCAAAGCGTCTGGCAACGCTACCGTTAAGCTAGTCGCCAGTCCGCTGGTACTCAGTGAGGTGCTTTCGCAGTCCCTGATGCCTGCTTCTGCAGATTCCGTAGGCCTTTACTGAGACCCATTTGGAGTCCGGTATGCCGCAAGATGGTTCTTCGACTATGGAACCTGTGGATGTCTCTACCTTGGATGGGTCCGGAGCCACTGTGCAGCCACCGGCTTCTGAGGGGTGTATTCAGGCCTACCGATTTTCATATTAAACTGACGACTTTGTTTCAAGCCAAAAATACTGAATTTCTCAGGCCTAAAGTTCGCACTACGCCTAGGAAACAGACTACCAAAGCGCATTCTCAGGCCCACAGGCCTCAAAAACAAATTACTTTATTTTATTTATTTATTTTACAAATTATTAGAATGGCTGAAGACCTTATTACCTTAATTAGGGGAAGCCAGCCTTCCCCCCTCAGAGACCTAGAACTGATTTTCCTCCTGATTCTTCTGATCAGGAATCTGATATGTCTGTTCCTCCTGACTACCAGGACATACTCTTATCTACCTATGAGGATTCTGATGCAGAGGATTCTGTTCCCTCTGCTTCCCCTCCAGAAGATTTTTCTTTTGGTGAAACCCTGCTTACCCTTAGGGAGCATTTCCACTGGGAAAGTCAGGACTACTCAGTCCAAAAAGAGACTCGGAATTTTTAAACCTGCCTCAGCACAGGCCTCTGGCTGTCCCTCCTGTTATGGAGATTGTAGATGACGTTTTCTTGGAATCCAGCCTTACCCTGGATGCTTTGCCTCCAGCTCCCAGGAAATCTGACAGGTACTGTAGAATACCTGACTCTCACAATTTCCTTTTCAAGAATCCCTCTGCAGATCCAGAGACCATTTCCCAAGGACCAAAAGACATTAAGGCTACTACTGCCAAGAATCCTACCCCTTCTGACAGGGATTTTAGGGCTTCAGACAGATGGGGTAAGAAGGTATACACCCCTGCTACTCTGGCCATTAGGGCTTTCAATTGCCAGTTTCATATGTTAAAGTATCAGCAGCGTATTATGGGGCTAATTAAACAGAAAATTATGTTGATTCCTGACTGTGCAGAACACAAAGATTTACATGAGTTAATGCATTTTGCTGACCAAGTTGGTAAACATACTTTGCAGTGTGGTTTTGATGCTTTAGAACCATCTTGCAGGGCTGCTGTCACTGGGTCTGTTCTGAGAAAGGCATGCTTGGCTGAAGGAACAAATCTTGCCAGACCATGTCTTAGCAAAATTACTAGATGCTCCATTACACCAAGAATGTTTGGCTCAAAAGCAGAAGTTCTTAAAAAGATGGAGGAAAAAGCTAAATCTATGCAAACTGTTAAAGATTTATTACAGGTACAGCCACCTAGATTCAGTAGGCATTGGCCATCAAAAAACTGGTCCATTCCAGTCCCTCCCAAGCCTTCTCAGTCCAAACCCAGGGGCAACAGACCACAAAGACTACAGTCTCAGGGTATGCACAGATCAAAACAATGGAGTGCTCCCTCCTCAAAAACAGGGAGTGGTAAGCCAACCCCTTATAGAAAAAGTTCACAATGACTTGTCCTTCATCCTTCCCAGCCATGTCCAAGTACTTGTACCCCTAGGAGGAAAACTCGCCCTGCATGCAGAAAACTGGGAGTATATTACCCAGGACCGATGGGTCTTAAACATTGTATCCCAGGGATAAAGATTCTACTTCCGCTCACTGTCAACCCCAAGCGGATTGCCAGGCCTTCCTCCAAACCAGTGGGCAGAGACCCAAAAGCAAGTACTTTCTCTTCTCAATACCAGGGCTATTCAACCTGTTCCAACAGAGCAAAGGGGACAGGGTTTCTACTCCAGACTGTTCCTGGTGCCCAGAAAAGATAACTCTTTGAGCTGTATTCTGGATCTGTCAACTCTCAACACCTTCCTGGTGGCACCAAAATTCAAAATGCTTACACTCCAGCAGCTGCTTCCTATGCTAGCCAAGGACTACTGGCTAGACTTAAAAGAAGCTTATATGCACATCCCCATAAGGAAACTTGCAGGAAATATCTACATTTCAGGACAGGCTCTATGCACTGTCAGTTCTCTGCACTTCCCTTTGGCTTATCTACTGTGCCCAGGGTATTCACGTGCCTGGCTCCAGCCATTGCATACTGCAGGCAGAGAAATATTCAAATTTACCCATACTTGGACGATTGCCTGATTCAGGCGGACAGTCAGGAATTGCTACTTCAGCACCTGACATTCGTAAAGAGACTCAACTTCTCTGGGGTATACCATCAATGAAAAGAAATCACATCTGGTACTCAGCCAAAAGATTGTATTCCTGGGAGCAAGCTTGAACACAACTTCCTATATGGCATTCCTCACTCCAGAAAAGCAGGTTCATTTGACAGATTACTTCAAACTGCTGGCTGCCCAAACCCAGCTATCTAAAATACTGCAAGCCTTAGGGTTCATGGCCTCATGCATTCTACTAATTCCATATGCAAAACTGCATATGAGGAAACTTCAGTGGTACTTAAAAAGTCTCTGGTGTCAACATTCTCAGGACCTGAAAATGGTGATTCCTGACATTCCTTGCCTAAGGACAGAGTTCCTTTGGTGGGCAGAGGCTTGCAACCACAACAAGGGACTCATTTCACTCAACCCCCCCCCCCCACACACACACACACACACACACACACACACACACACCGCCCAACCCTAACAACAGACGCATCAGACTATGTATGAGGGGCTCACATGGCAGGCAAATGCATTCACGGCAAATGGAGTCCAAGACAAATTCACCTGCATATCAATCAAAAAGAAATGTTTGCTGTACAGAGTGCACTGACAGCCTTCACATACTTATCCTGCCAGGACAACTCTTGATAAAGACAGACAACACCGCAGTTATGTGGTACATAAACAAGCGGGGGGAACTCATTCCTACCCACTCTGCAGGTTAGCCATGGCTCTGTGGAACACAGCCTTGAGCAATTAAGTGCACCTGCAAGCTCAATTCCTGCCAGGCAAACAAAATTCACTGGCAGACTTGAGCAGAAATCTAATGGACCCACACGAGTGGAAACCGGAACCCAACTCATTCAAACTTATTATACACAGGTGGAGAACACCAGAGGTGGACCTCTTTGCTTCCTCCCAAAACCATCAACTGAGCAAATTTTGCACCAGAAATCCCCACAGCCAGGCATGGAATGTGAATGCCCTATCCTTTACATGGGAAAACCTCTCAATCTATGCCTTCCCCCTCTGCCCCTCTTTTCAAAAGTACTACTCAAGATCAAACAGGACAGGCCAAGGACAATCCTTATTGCACCAGACTAGCCACGCCAGCACTGGTACCCATTCCTACGCAGTCTGACAGCAGTGCCACACCGGCACCTACATCAGATCCCCTCTCTGCTGTCCCAGCAGGAAGGACAGATGTTGCATCCTCGTCTGCAAACCCTGATCTTGGCAGCCTGGCTTATTCCCTGAATACATCACCAGCAACCCTCAGCAAACAGGTGCTGGATGTTATCCTTGAGGCCAGGAGGCCTATTACTAGGAAATCCTATTCAGAAAAGTGGAAAAGATACTGTTCTTGGAGCCAGTCTCAAGGAAAGGACACAGCCGTGCCCACCTTACCTCACATCCTAGATAATCTAGCAGAGCTGCTCCACAAAGGTCTAGCCTTCTCATCAATTAAGATTCATGCTTCTGCCATCTCAGCTCATTACAATACTGAGCCACCCCTCTTCTCTCACCCTCTGATCAAACAGTTCCTGAGAGGAGCTAACAATTTAAGACCTCCAAGGAGAGCTCCGACTCCTGCCTGGGACCTTAACTTTGTACTAGAGCAGCTCGTGCTCCCCTATTTGAGCCTGCTGCTAAGGCAGAGTTAAAATTCCTCTCTTGGAAAACAGCCTTATTTCTAGCCATCACTTCAGCAAGAAGAGTGGCTGAGTTACAGGCCCTTATGGCTGTGGAACCCCTCATTATATTCCATGCAGACAGGGTTTCCCTCAGGCCTAACCCATCATTTATGCCCAAGGTGGTATCCAGTGTGGCTTTAAACCAATCCATCCATTTACCAATCTTTTTTCCTTATCCTCAGAATAAAGGGGAATGGATCCTGCACTCCTTGGACGTGCACAGGCAGCTCAGGTCCTACCATGACAGGACTAAACCTTTCAGAAAATCTGACCAGCTGCTAGTCAGCTTTGCTACAGGGGCAGAGGGTAAGGCCATTTCAAAGCAAACAATTTCTAAATGGATAGCACACTGCATCTTTTTCTGCTACAAACATAATGGAAAACCTACCCCACAGGGATCAGACCTCATTCCACTAGGGCTACCTCAACATCTACAGCATTTCTCAGGGGAGTCCCTACCAGGGACATACTGGAAGCTGCAACCTGGAGCTCCATACACACTTTCACCAAACATCAACACTTACCTATCTTTTCTAAATCCAAAGCCGGATTTGCCACAACAGTCTTGCAAGGCCTGCTAGCCAGCCGTAATACTTCTTGACTGCCTCCACCCTTCCTCAGCTTTGGGAATCAACCCAAGTGTGATGACTGCAACAGTGAAACTTGAAGAACATAGTACAGTTGTGTACACTTAAATAAATTTAGATGCTCGAGTGTATTCATTGTTGCAGTCCTGGTTACCCTCCCTCCAGCCCCCTGTCTTTTCTATACTTTCTACCTATCCTCTTTTTGAACATATCTTCTGGAAATGGTATTTACTTTTTACTGGAGGTGTTCCACTCCATGTGATTGCTTCCTATTTTGATGGCTCCTGACATCTGGGGCAAGAAAAACTGATGTAATGGCATCGGCTGCATGTTTTATACCCCTGACGACCTGACATCATGGAAGAGGCAACAGCATTTGAAGCAGAAATCCCAAGACTCTGGTGTTCGGGCTGACTGAGGGCTACCTGCTGGCAGATAACCGACTGAGGGCTACCTGCAGGCAGATAGCCCAAGTGTGATGACTGCAACAGTGAATACACTCAAACGTCTACATTTGTGATAAGTGTACACAACAGTACGCTGTTCTTCATGTTTCACTGTTGCAGTCATTACATTTGGGTAATCTGCTGGCAGGTTGCCATCAGTCTGCCTGAATTCCAAAGTCTTGGGTCCTGCATCGGTTGCTGTCTTCTCTTCCATGACGTCAGGTCGTCAGGGGTATAAAACATGCAGCCGATGTGCCATTTTCTTTAGTCTTTCTTGCCGTGCGGTGCCCGAAGCAGAAGCATTTCGGAAGTGCCAGTCGGCCGACTACTGAAATATTCGAGTTTGAGTTTCAGAACCGAAGTCTTCACTAAAGCTAAGTACCCCATTGGGGAAACTTTTTTTCTTGCCTTTTACCGATGTCAGAAAAAGTTAATTGTATTACTTGTGGGAAGCAAATACCTCATAAGGATTTTCATTTATACTGTATTCCTTGCCTAGGCCCTGATCACAACGTGCCTGGCTGTCGGTTTTGTGCTAGATTTAACCAACGCACTATTAAGCGTCTGTATATTTTTGCATCAAAATATTTTGGAAACAGATTTAACTACCCAGAAATGTCGTCTGATAGCAATCCGACTACCGGAGTACATAAATGCAAAGAAAAGGACATAGAAAGGCAGTCGAGATCCAAAACCGATGGCTAAGCTTCTCCTAAGCCAGTCGCCGGTTCACCGGTACTCAGTGAGGTGCTTTCGCAGCCCCTGATACCCTCTACCGACACCCATGTGGTGTCCGGCATGCCGCAAGATACTCAAGGTATTGGACGGATGTATCTCCCTCAGATGGGTCCGGAGCCACTGAGCAGGCACTGGCTTCTGAGGGTGTATTCAGACCTCAACATTTATATATCAAACCGACGACAGCTGCAAAACCAAAGGCAAAGACAACTTCTAAGACGAAAAAAATGACACTGGAGCCATGTGCACAGGCCTCTATGCCTAAAAAACAGATGATCAAAATGGCTGAAGACCTTATTAGCTTGATCGGGGTACCCATCCCCCTCCAGATAAGAGGCCTAGGCAAGATACTGATCATGAATCTTCAGATCAGGTTTCAATTTCTTCTGATTCCTCTTCTGATCAGGAATGATCTATACCTCCCTATGAGGATTCTGATGCTGAGGAGTCTATTCCATCTGCATCTCCTCCAGAGGATTATTCATTTGGAGAAACCTTGCATACTTTGAGGGAGCATTTTCACTGGGAGAGTCCAGACTTCTCAGAATCAAAAAAAGAGGCTCAGGGATTTCCTCCTTCTCCCTCAGCACAAGCCTTTAGCCATTCCCCCTGTTTTAGACATTGTGGATGATGTGTTTTCGGAGTCGAGCTCGACTCCAGACTCCGTACCTCTGGCTTCCCAGTAAGCCTGACAAATACTACAGGGTCCCTGACTTCGCATAAATATTTATTTAGAAACCCTGCTGCTGACCCTGAAACTATTTCACAGGGTCCAAAGGGAGTTAAGGCCTCAACAGCAAAAAACCCTACCCCCTCTGACAGAGATTCAAGGGCACTAGACAGATGGGGAAAAAAGGTTTATACATCTGCAACCTTGGCAGTCAGGGCCTTAAACTGTCAATTTCATATGCTTAAGTACCAACAACATGTTATGGGATTGCTGAAACAGAAAATGAAGTTGATTTCAGAATGTGCAGAAAGTAAAGAATTGCAGGAATTATTGCATGCAGCTGAACAAGTTGGAAAGCATACTTTGCATTGTGATTTTGATTCCTTAGAGGCCCTCCTGCAGGGCCACAGTTACTGGATCTTTGATTAGGAGGCATGCCTGGTTAAAGGAACAAAATTTGCCTGATAATGTTAAAGCTAAATTGCTAGATGTACCTTTACAGCATGATTCTTTGGTATTAAGGCAGAAGAGGTTTTAAAGAAAACTGAAGACAAAGCTAAGTCTATGCAAACTGTTACCAAGACTTCTTACAAGTGCAGCCACCAAGATTCAGTAGACACTGGCCTACAAAAAATTGGTCCTTTCCTGTGTCAGACAGAGCTCAAAGGGGCAAATCCAGACGCCCAAAGGGTACCAGATACCAGGCGCAGGATTCATACAGGTCAAAGCAATGGGGCGCATTTACCTCCAGATCAGGGGGAGATAAAGTGCAAACCTACAGAAAACAGTCCCAATGATTTCCCTCTGCCTACACCAAGCACTTATCTTTTGACAGCACCCTTAGGGGGAAAATTAGCACTTTTTGCTCAAAATTGGCAGTTAACCCAGGACAAGTGGGTACTAAACATATAATTTCCACACTCTGCCGATGGCAAACGGCCAGATCTGCCCAAAAATCAATGGGCAGAGGCACAGAAAACTGGTTACGTCCCTCATGGATATGGGGGCCATTCAGACAGTACCAGAACAGGAAAAAGGACAAGGTTTTTACTCAAGACTCTTCTTGATACCCAGAAAGGACGAGGCCTGGCGGCCAATACTGGATTTATCGATTTTGAACACATACCTGGACATTCCAAAATTCAAAATGCTGACTTTGCAGCAGCTTCTGCCCATGCTGGGCAAGAAAGCTTGGCTGGTGGCTTTAGACCTAAAAGAAGCATACCTGCATGTTCCATTAAAACAGTTGTGCAGAAGATACCTCAGATTCAATGCTGGCTTAATGCATTACCAATTCTCTGCACTGCCCTTTGACTTATCTACTGTGCCCAGGGTCTTTACAAAGTGCCTGGCACCAGTAATTGCATTTTGCAGACAAAGAAGTATACAAATATGTCCTTACTTGGACGACTGTCTCATTCAAGCAGAGAACAAGGACACTTCTTCGAACCTGGCATGTGTGAAAAGGCTTCTAACATGCCTAGGGTACACAATAAATGAAAAGAAATTGCAACTGGTACCCTCTCAAAAGATAACATTCCTGGGTGCAAGCTTGAATACAACTGCCCAGATGGCTTACCACTGACTACTTACTTCAAACTGATGGCAACAAAAGCCCAGTCTTCTGCAAGACAAATTCTGCAGGCTCTGGGCTTCATGGCATCCTGCATCCTACTAATTCCATATGCAAGGCTGCATATGAGGAAACTTCAATGGTACCTAAAAGGTTTATGGAGTCAACATTCACACAGTCTGGAAACAATGATTCCTCTCATTCCCTGCCTGCAACAGGAGTTTCTATGGTGGACAAAGGCCTGTCACCAAAACATGGGATGGCCCTTCACTTTACACCATACCAGCCAAACCTTAACAGACACATCAGATTATGCCTGGGGAGCCCACATGGCAGGAAGATGCATTCAGGGCATATGGGCACTGAAACAAATGCATCTCCATATCAACCAGAAAGAGATGCTAGCTGTTCAAAATGCCCTAACAGCCTTCAAGGACTTGCTTCATCCAGGACAACTAATGATAAAGACGGACAACACCACATTCATGTGGTATATAAACAAGCAAGGGGGAACACACTCATACCCCCTTTGCAGATTAGCCATGGCACTGTGAGACACAGCTTTGACCTACCAAGTACATCTTCAAGCTCAATTCCTGCCAGGAAAACAAAACACTCTGGCAGACGATTTAAGCAGAAACCTTGTGGATCCTCACGAGTGGAAACTAAATCCACAAGTCTTCAGTATGCTAACAGAGAAATGGGGGAGCCCAGACATAGATCTATTTGCCTCTCCTCAGAATTATCAATTGAAAAGATTCTGCACAAGGACTTATCACAGACAAGCATGGAAAGTGGACGCCCTATCCTTCAGTTGGAAAAACCTACAGTTTACGCCTTTCCTTCTCTGCCTCTTCTACCCAAGATCCTCCTAAAAGTGAGACAAGAGAAGCCAAAGATATTAATTTCCCCGGACTGGCCCCGCCAATACTGGTACCCAGTCCTAAGGAACTTGTCTCAATACCCAGCTTGGACCTTGCCTCAAAGACCACAACTACTGTCCCAGCAAAACAATCAGATCCTGCACAATCAACTACAGACTCTGAACCTGGCAGCATGGCTAATCATGTAATCATACAAACGACACCTCTCTGTAAAGCTGTGATGGATGTCATTTTGGAAGCCAGAAGGCCTAGTACTAGAAAATCTTATGCTGACAAATGGAAGATTCTGTGCTTGGAATCTAGCACAAAGAACTGATACAGCAGAACCACATATTCCTCAGATGTTACAATACTTAACTGAGATGCTTGACAAAGGCCTATCTTTCTCATCAATCAAAATCCATGCCTCTGCCATTTCGGCTCATTACAATACAGAGCCACCAATCCTTTCTCACCCTTTACTAAAGCAGTATCTTACAGGAACCAAAAATGTAAGGACTCCTAGAAGATCACCACTACCTGCATGGGACCTCAATTATGTGTTGGAAAAGCTCACCCTGCCTCCATTTGAACCAGCTGCTTCAGCTGATATAAAGTTCTTATCGTGGAAGACAGCTCTGCTACTAGCAATTACTTCAGCAAGAAGAGTTTCAGAGCTACAGGCCCTCATGGCTGTAGAGTTTATTATCATATTTTACCCAGACAGGGTGTCTCTGAGGACAAATACCACTTTTATGCCTAAAGTGGTTTCCAGTGTGGCTGTTAAACAATTCATCTGCCAACTTTTTATCCAAATCCACAGAACAAAGGGGAAAGAATTCTGCATTCCTTGGGTCGTACACAGACAGCTAAGATTCTACTTGAGCAGAACTAAAGCTCTAAGAAAAACTGAGCAATTGCTAGTGTCATATGCTGCAGGATCGGAAGGAAAGGCCGTCTCAAAGCAGACAATTTCAAAGTGGATAAGCCACTGCATCCGTTTTTGCTACTTACACCATGGTAAACCTGTGCCCAAGGGCATTAGGTCTCATTCCACCAGAGCCGCAGCTACTTTAGCAGCCTTTCTCAGAGGACTACCAACCAAAGACATTCTAGAGGCTGCTACTTGGAGTTCTGTTCAGACCTTTACAAAGCATTACCATTTGCCTCTCTACTCTAAGTCCAGGGCAGGCTTTGCCCCTGCAGTGCTGCAGGGCCTTATAGCCACACCTAATGCTATTTAGCTCCAGCCTCCCAACCATAGCTTTGGGATTCTACCCAGATGTAATGACTGCAACAGTGAAACACGAAGAACATAGTACAGATGTCCTTCAAGGATGCATCTGCAGTCATAACAAATGGGTTGTCCTGTCGTCAGGCAGCCCTTCGGTCGGCCGGATTCCAAAGTCTGGCTCCGGCTTTGGCTGATGTCGCACTTCACCCGACGTCATCTCTGCTGGTCTTCGGGTATAAAGGCATCAGCCGACGCCATTTTCCCCAGTCTTTCTTGCGCGTGGCCAAGCAGAAGCTGTTCGCAAGTGCCGGTCGGTCAGATCCAGAGATTACTACTACCGAATACTACTTGAAGACTTCTAAAAGCTAAGTACCCGTTGGGGACTCTTTCTTGCCTCAGCCGATGTCAGAAAAAGTAAATAACTGTTTAACTTGTGGGAAACAAATACCTCATAAAGATTTCCACTCTTACTGCCTACCTTGTTTAGGCCCAGACCACGCGTAGCAGCCTGTTTAGCCTGTGCTTCCTTCAACCGACACGCTTAGGCGTCGGTCGGAGTTTGCTGAACAGTTTTTCGCTCAGATTTTGCGTACATTATGCCGCCGGATCCTCCGACTACCCAAATTGTTAAACGCAGAGAAAAGACCGACACTCGCGGTCCGGTTTGGCGAAACCACGGTTAAGCAAGCGCGAGTGTCTCTGTTTCGCCGAAACCGAGAAACGGGTCAATCTTCAGCCGAATCCATGACTACTACTGAGGCTCCTGCTACCTTAGTTGAATCGGCCTCTGAAGTTTTGCCTACTACTGTGGTTCCTAGTGAATTGTCAGACACCATCCCTTTGGATGTCTCTACCCCAGCACGTGGTGCTGCTAGGCCTCCTGCAGCCATGTCTATAAAGGCCTTTGCCAGGGCTAAAGCAGCCAAAACTGTTAAATCAGTGCCTGTTAAGACCCCTCACATAGGCCCACTTCTAGTTCACAAATGCTTACTCTGGCAGAGGATTTAATCTCCTTAATTAGGGGATCCCAATCTCACCCAGACAGGGCCTCTCAGCCTCCAGAAAAGAGACCTAGAGCAGAGCCCCGAGCCAGTGTCCTCTGATGATTCTTCGGATGACTCAGACATTACAGATCAGCCAGAGGCTCCTTTTTCTACTTATGAAGATTCCGATGCTGAAGAATCCATTCCATCTGCCTCTCCACCAGAGGAATTTTCCTTTGGGGAAACCTTACATGCCATGAGAGAACAATTCCAATGGCAGGGACAAGATTTCTCAGATTCAAGAAAAAGGCTTAGGACTTTTCTGCACTTACCACAACATAGGCCCTTAGCTACACCTCCAGTTCTGCCTGTTGTGGATGATGCATTTAATGATGTTTGCACTGCTCCTGATACTTTACCTCCAGCCCCTGCCAAACCAGATAGATTTTACAGGGTGCCAAACACTCATCACTACCTATACAAGGCCCCACTTGCAGATCCTGAGACTATATCCCAGGGGCCTAAGGCAGTAGCTTCGACCTCAGCAAAAAACTCTCTCCCTTCTGAAAGGGAATCCAGGTCCTTAGAGAGATGGGGGAAAAAAGTTTACATCTCTGCTACTCTCTCAGCTAGAGCTTTAAACTGTCAGTTTCACATGATCCAATACCAAGAGTTTATGCTTGATCAGTTAACTAAGAAGCTGTCCTCTGATGACTCCTTAGATAAGAAATATGTTTTAGAAATGGTGAATAACATTCAGCAGGTTAGTAACCATTCTTTAAAATGTGGCTATGATGCACTGGAGGCTTCATTTAGATCAGCCATGACTGGCACAGTGATAAGAAGGCATGCATGGTTGAAGGAACAGGTTTTGCCGGATCATGTTAAAGCAAAGCTGTTAGATGCTCCTATGGATAAGGCCAGTCTATTTGGTACACCTGCTCAGCAAGTAATGAAGAAAATGGAAGAGAAGGCAAAATCTGTACAAACAGTTAAGGATTTCTTACAGGTTCATCCCCCAAGGTTTAGCAGGAACTGGCCTGCCAAAAATTGGTCCTTTCCAGACTCCTCAAAATCTCAGAGGCAGGAATAGATGCTCTAGAGGCAGAAATCAATCCAGAGGAGGTGCCTATAGAGGACGCCAGTGGCAAGGCAATAACCAGAGAGGCACAGACACAACCACTGCCACTGCAACAGGACAATCACAGTGACTTGACTCTGACACCGCCTACCGGGGAGCAAATAGCAGCACCTTTAGGCGGAAAGTTAGCCTTATTTTCGAAAAATTGGCACTATATCACAAAAGACAAGTGGATTTTGCAAACCATAGACCAAGGCTACAGGTTCCACTTCCACACCTTACCAGTAAAAGAGGAATGCCAAACCTACCTCCAAATCAAAAACAGAAGCTCTAAAGCAGATAGCTCAATTAACAAAGATGAGAGCTGTGGAAAGAGTACCAATAACACAACAGGGCAAAGGATTCTACTCCAGACTCTTCCTAGTACCAAGAAAAGAGAAAAGTTGGAGACCTATTCTCGACCTGTCCGTCTTAAACACATACATCATTGTACCAAAATTCAAAATGCTGACCCTACAGCAACTTCTTCCCATGCTGGGCAAGGAGTGTTGGCTGGTAACTCTAGATCTCAAGGAGGCATACCTGCACGTCCCCATACGACCAAATTGCAGAAGATACCTCAGATTTCTTGCAGGATCAGAGCATTATCAATTCTCAGCATTGCCCTTTGGCTTATCTACTGCGCAGAGTATTCACAAAATGCCTGGCATCAGTAATCGCTCATTGCAGGCTACAGGAATCCAAATTTATCCATACCTGGACGACTGCCTGTTACAAGCGGACAACAAAAGCAAGCTGACAACAGATTTACAAAGAGTCATTTGCTTACTACAAGCCCTGGGATACACAGTCAATTTAAAAAGTCAAGACTGATACCATCCCAGACAAGAACATTCTTGGGTGCGGAATTGGACACAGTAAAACAAATGGCATTCCTAACTGCAGAAAAACAAGCACAACTCCCTCTTTACTTCTTGGCATTAACAAAGCAGCACAAACTAACAGCAAGAAAAGTACTGCAGGCCTTGGGCTTCATGGCATCATGCATAATCCTGGTCCCCCATGCCAGACTGCATATGAGAAAACTACAGTGGTACCTAAAGAATTTATGGTCTCAACACAGGCACAGCTTAGAAACCGAAATCCCACTAATCCCATGCCTGAAACAAGAGTTCCTATGGTGGGCTCAAGCATGCCAGTCAAACCCAGGCTTGCCTTTCCACAACTTTCAAGCAAACCAAACCATCACAACGGATGCCTCAGACCTAGGCTGGGGGGGGCGCACATGTTGGACAAGTGCATACAAGGATTGTGGACTCCAGACCAGCTGCACCTGCACATAAACCAAAAAGAAATGCTGGCAGTAAAACTAGCAATCCAGAAATTCAAACCATTCCTCAAAGAAGGCCATTTAATGATAAGGACAGACAACACCACAGTCATGTGGTACATCAACAAAAACAGGGAGGCACTCATTCATACCCCCTATGCAGAATGACTCTGGACCTTTGGAATATGGCTCTGAGCTACAACATCCAGTTACAGGCAATATTTGTGCCGGGAAAAGAAAACACCCTAGCAGACATGTTAAGCAGAACCACCTCGGATGCTCACGAATGGATGCTACACCCGGACATCTTCAAGGCCATCACAAAGAAATGGGGAATGCCACAAATAGACCTATTCGCATCCCCACTCAATCACCAGCTCAAAATATTCTGCACAAGGACATGCCACCCACTAGCATGGAAGGTGGACTCTCTATCCTTCAGTTGGAAAGGCCTGACAGCATATGCATTTCCACCTCTTCCTTTGATGCACAAGGTACTACTGAAAATCAAAGAGGAACGTCCAAGGATAATTCTGATAGCTCCGAATTGGCCAAGACAACACTGGTATCCTTTGCTGAGGAGCATGTCTCAGGCGAGAATGTGGCCAATACCCTGATGCCTTTGATGTTAACTCAGAACAACTACAACATCATGCACCCAAACCTAAAAACCTTGCAACTGACTGCCTGGAACATCACATAACAGCTACTAACCCAGACTTATCCCAAAGGGTTAAAGACATTATCCTTGAAGCCCGCAGACCTTCAACAAGAAGGAACTATGCAGGAAAATGGAAAAGGTTTGTCATTTGGAGTACTGAAAGAGGAAAAGATGTCGAACATAGATATTGCTAACATCCTGGAGTACTTGGCAGAGCTTCTACATGGGCCTGTCCTATTCCTCCATCAAGATACATGCATCAGCTATTTCCGCAGAATACAGCTTCGATCCACCTGTCTTTTCGCATCCTCTACTCAGGCAATTCCTCAGAGGGCTCAAGAATGTAAAACCTCCTAGGAAACCACCATTACCAGCATGGGACTTGAACTTTGTGCTAGAAAAATTGACACTCCCTCCATTTGAACCAGCAGCAACAGCAGATCTTCAACACCTATCATGGAAAACTGCTTTCCTTCTGGCAATTACTTCAGCAAGGAGGGTTTCGGAACTACAGGCCTTAATGGCAGTACAACCCTTCCTAATCTTCCATCAAGATAGAGTGTCCATGAGAACTAATCCTACATTTATGCCTAAGGTGGTATCCAGAGTGTCTTTAAACCAGGCAATCCACCTACCTACTTTCTTTCCCAATCCACAGAACAGGGGGGAAAGGCTGCTGCATACCTTGGATGTACATAGACAGTTACGCTACTACCTGGACAGAACCAAAAGTAACAAAAACTGACCAGCTTTTATTAGCCTATGCAACAGGAAGGGAAGGAAAAGCAATTTCCAAACAGACAATCTCCAAATGGATAGGAAATTGCATAAGATTCTGTTACTCCTACCATGGAAAACCAGTTCCACAGAACATAAGACCTCATTCTACAAGGGCTACAGCCACTACCACAGCTTTCTTACGAGGAGTGGCAACCAAGGACATTATTGAGGCGGCTACTTGGACCTCCGTGCATACATTTGCCAAGCATTATAATTTACCTCTATACTCTAGATCCCGAGCAGGGTTTGCCACTGCTGTATTGCAAGGGATCCTAACTACACCATAATTCTTCTTCCTCCTCCCCTAGTTTGGCTATGGTATTCTACCCATTTGTTATGACTGCAGATGCATCCTTGAAGGACATAGTACAGTTTTGTACCTACCATAAATGTAGATGTCCGAACAGGATAGCATCTGCAGTCAGGATTACCCACCCTCCTTCCCCTCTGTGGTACTCCTAGGGTATTTACCCTCCTAATAGCTAGCTGGGGGGGGGAGTCTCTTATGGTGTATTTGTTGTATATATGTACATACATGTTTATTTTTTGTGTTTGCCTTCTACTGTTTTGGAAACATTATATCCAAAATTTAGCTTTCCTAGAGGGCAACTGGCATCTGGGGCAAGAAACACTGAGGAAAATGGCGTCGGCTGATGCCTTTATACCCGAAGACCAGCAGAGATGACATCGGGTGAAGTGCGACATCAGCCGAAGCCGGACCCAGACTTTGGAATCCGGCCGACCGAAGGGCTGCCTGACGACAGGACAACCCATTTGTTATGACTGCAGATGCTATCCTGTTCGGACATCTACATTTATGGTAGGTACAAAACTGTACTTTGTGTACACTTACCATAAATGTAGATGTTCGAGTGTATTCACTGTTGCAGTCCAGGTTACCCTTCCGCCATCCCCCTGTCATTCTAAAGTTCATCTTTCCTTCTCTGTCTTCTACAACCTATGTGGTGTATTTGCTTGTAGATGAAGGTAAAGTTTATATTGATGCATGAATTTATATATATATATATATATATATATATCTATAGTATTGCTACCTTTTTGGGGGCACCTGACATCGGAGACAAGAAAAACTAAAGAAAATGGTGTCTGCTGCAAGTTTTATACCCCTGATGACCTGACGTCATGGAAGAGAAGACAGCAACAGACGCAGGAACCAAGACTTTGGAATTCAGGCCGACTGGGGGCAACTTGCCAGCAGATTACCCAAATATAATGACTGCAGCAGTGAATACACTCTAACATCTACATTTATGGTAAGTGTACACAACTGTACTTTCTATGTCTAAAAGAGTGTGAGCTTACTTGAAGCCAGCTTATCCATCACACTGCCCCCCCCCCCCCCCCAGAATCCATAAAATGAAGGTGAAAGGGTGCTTTCATGCCTTGGATGTCCACAGACATCTCTAGTAATATCTTGACGGAGCTAAATCCTTTTAAGTTTTTGGATTAAAAGACTAAGTATTCTAGAACTGCATCTTGGCCCCAACTGTACATAATTTTTTTCAAAGTATTATAAGCGTGATTTTTTTTCAAGGTCTAGCTCAGGCTTTTCAGGGATCATTCTTCAAGGGCTCCTGAACTCTTCTCTTTCTGCCTCCCAAATGTAGTTAGCTATGGTAATCTACCCATATACCTAAGGCTAGAGCTGCATTGATCAATATGATGAACTCAGTACAGTTATGTAAGTAAATTTATCATAACAGTAGAAGTTTGAATGATCACTGCATGCAGTAGCTGCTCCCTCCTCCTATCCCCCTTTTCTTTTGGTGTGGTGTTTATGCCAGGGTGTGGTTATTTTTTTTTGTTCCTTCTAGCATTATCTTTTGGGGCTCAACCTCCCTCTGTCTGACAGGAAACCTGTGAAAGGTCTGGTGCCCAGACATGTATTTTAGTCAGCACATCTCGAGCTACCAGACAGTTTGGGCATGTGGAAAGTTCCTTGAAGATTTGGAAGCTGTCCAGCTATTATATCCTTGGCAAGATATAGCGAATATAGCTAAGGCTATTGCAGTAGTGATTATTCAAATGTCTGCTGTTACAGTAAATTTACTTAACACTGGCAGAGGACCTGTCCACTTCAGAAAAGTAAAGTTATGTATCAGTCCTCCCAACACCCTCAGAACAGTCCATTTCCTCAATACTCACTCTGCTGTTATACAAGCAGTACCCAACAGAGTTAGCCACTCTCCATACCTCACTATATGGGGAGTAATATCTGATCTAAAGGATGAGATTTGAGGGGAATGTTTTGATCACTGAGCTCTCAAAGCAAATGTACATTTTTCTATTCTGATTTGTAGCATGCTGCTATTTTTCATTCTGACATATATATTTATGAAATTGTTTTTGTGTTGTGGTAAACTATCAGAGTAGTTTTCTCATACATACATTATTCCGGGATGTTCTAATATCAGGATTTTATTTCATTATTTCCTGTCATAATTTTTACTTTTGTTGAAATATAGTATTAACCTTCTCCTGATAATGTATCTGTTTCATTGCTGCCCAGCATGGAGGGATACTAGTTTTTGACAAGTGAGACCAGATCAGACTCAGCCTGTGGAGATCTATTTACTCATTACTGCAGCAGTAAACATGTACTCAACATATCCACTATTATGATACCTATACAGTTGTACTTTCACTCTGTTTTGGAGGACTCTGAAAATCCTGAGGCCCTACTTTAGGACAGCATGCTATCTCCTCCTTGTAATCCACCCCCCACCACCACCACCACCACCACCACCACCACCAAAAAAAAAACAAAAAACTTTTTTTTTTGGCCTCCCACCCAAAGAAATGCCTAATTGAGTGTTTGGAGAAGGATGAAAACTTTCAGATGGCTCTTTGTGCTCCCAAGGAGGCAAGTATTCTGTCCAGCCCCCTGGTCGTCTTTATATAGAGTAGCTACCCTCCCCTTGAGTCCGGGATCACCGAGATAGTGACCGAGACTTTGCCATATTCCAGAGTAGGCTCATTTGTATCAGTGAGCATTACTGATGCAATTTTGTATATCATTACCCAAGCACCACACAGGAGGTGCCTTTATTTTGCTCTAGATAGGTACCTCTTGCATATGTTCTTCGTGTTTCACTGTCGCAGTCCTCACACTTGGGTTATCCCTGCTAGGGTTGCCATCGGCCAGCCCGAATACCAGAGGCTTAGTATTTCTGCGTCGGTTACTGTCGCTTCAGGACTGACATCAGGTCATCAGTATTATAAAGTAAGGCAGCCGATGCCATTACATCAGTCTTTCTTGCCGCGGAGCCCAAAGCAGAAGCTGTTCACACGAGTGCTGTTTGGCTACTACCTGAGTTTTGTCATCCGAATTGAAGCTGAAGTCTTCTAAAGCCAAGTACCCCATTGGGGATCCTTTTTTCTTGCACTAACCGATGTCAGAAAAAGTTAACAATTGTCTCACCTGTGGAAAGCAAATACCACACCAAGACTTTCATTCTTACTGCGTCACTTGCTTACACCCAGACCACGATGTCCCCCGCTGTCGCTTCTGTGCCTTGTTCAACGCCAGAACTATACGTCATTGGGCCCTTATTGTAGCTAGATATTTTCGTTTATAGTCCTGGAATTCCGATATGGTTTCGGTAAGCCATCCGACCGCAGATCTTCTGAAAAATCGTGAAGACAGAGAGAGACCGCACAGGTCCAAACCTACCGACGACGCTTCTGTTATGCTAGTCAGTTCTCCAGTCCTCAGTGAGGCTCTTCCGCAGCCCTGATACCCGCTTCTGTAGCTTTGTAGGCCGCTACCGAGACCCTTTTGGAGTCCGGTATACCGCAAAACTCTTCGACTAAAGGATCCTGTGATTCTCTCTCCCTTGGATGGGTCCGGAGCCACTGAGCAGGCACCAACTTCCGAGAAAGTCCTTTACACTACCAATTTTTGACAGAAACAGACTACTTCTTTCGCGTCTACCATTCTTTCAAAAACTACCGAGTTTCTTAGGCCCAGGGTATGAACCGCACCCAAGAAACCGATGACACAAACTCAGGCACCGGCTTCCTTTCCTCAGTCTCAAATGCTTAAAATGGCGGAAGATTTTATCATGCTGATCAGGGGAAGCCAGGCTACCCCTTCCAAAAGAAAGAGCACTCGGTCCCCTGTAGTTTTGTCTAAACAGGACTCTGATGACTCTGATGGATCTGAATATGAAGACATGCAACCCCTCTCTGCTTATGGGGATTCTGATGCAGAGGATTCATTTCCTTCAGCCTCTTCCCCAGAGGATTTTTTCTGTGGGGAAACCCTTTATACCTTAGGGGAGCATTTCCAATGGGAAAGTCAGGACTACCCTCAGTCTAAAAAGACTCAGGGAATTCTTAGATCTTCCACAGCACAGACCCCTGGCCATTCCCCCAGTCCTGGATGTTGTGGATGAGGTTTTCCTGGAATGCAGTCTGACTACTGACAACACTCCCTCCTGCACCCAGAAAACTAGACTGGTATTAGAGTCCCTGACTCGCACAAATTTCTTTTCAAAAATCCTGCTGCTGACCCTGAGATAATTTCTCAAAGGCCTAAAGGAAATAAAGCTACCTCTGCTAAGAATCCCACCCCCTCAGATAGGGATTTCCGAGCACTAGACAGATGGGGTAAAAAAGTATACATCTTTGCTACTCTTGCTATCAGAGCGCTATATTGCCAGTTCCATATGCTACAATTTCAGCAACATACCTTGGAACTCCTCAAACAAAAAAGGTCTTCCTTTCCTGCTTGTGCAGAATCTAGAGTTACAAGAGTTAATGCATTCTGCAAGTCAAGTAACCAAACACACCTTGTACTGTGGTTTTGACGCCCTAGAAGCTTCTTGCAGGGCAGCAGTCACCAGTTTTGTCCTTAGAAGACATGCTTGGCTTAAGGAACAGCCCTTGCCAGACCATGTTAAATCTAAATTGTTGGATGCCCCCTTGCAGAAAGACAACTTGTTTGGCACTAAGGCAGAAGAGGTTTTAAAAAGATGGAAGAAAATCAATATCTTTGCAGACAGTTAAGGACTTCTTACAAGTCCAGCCACCCAGGTTTTGCAGGCATTGCCTCTCCAAGCACCAGCCATTTCCTGCTCCCACCAGGCCAGTACAGCCCAGACCCCGTGGAAGCAGACGCCCCCCCCCCCAAAGACAGCAGTCACAGGGAATGCAGAGACCTAAACAGTGGACTTCCTCCACTTCAAAAACGGGGAGTTCCAAGCCACCCCCTTATGGTAAGAACTCACAATGACTCTCCTCGCCCACCACCTCCCTCTGCCCACCTTCACTTACTCTGGGAGGCAAACCCTCCTTTCACGCAAGCACTTGGGCGACCATCACCAACGACCACTGGGTTCTCAACATAGTGTCCCTGGGATACAAATTTTCTTTCCACACCCTTTCAGTTCCAAAAGGGTTCCCACCTCTACCTCCAAACCAGTGGTCAGAAGCGCAAAAGCAAGTCATTTCCCTGCTCTGTCGGAGGACAATAGAGCACATTACTGGAGAAAAGAAAGGCCAAGGTTTCTACTCCAAACTTTTTCTGCTACCCAGAAAAGAGGGCACCTGGCGCCCCATCCTCGATCTATCCATTCTAAACACCTTCCTGGTGATCCCAAAATTCAAAATGCTCACCCTCCAGCAGCTGCTACCCATGCTCTCCAAGGATGCTTGGCTAGCCACCCTATATCTAAAAGAGGCCTACCTCCACATTACTATCAGGGAATCATGCAGGAAATATCTCCGTTTCAGGGCAGGATCTCAGCATTTTCAGTTCTCTGCACTTCCCTGTGGCTTATCTACTGCTCCAAGAGTTTTCACAAAATGTCTGGCTCCGGTCATTGCCTTTTGCAGACAAAGGAATATCCAGATTTTACCCATACTTCGATGACTGACAGGAAAAGCTGCTCAAGCACCTGGCCTTTGTCAAGTCCCTACTAACCTCCCTAGGGTACACAGTCAATGAAAAGAAATCCAAATAAGTACCCACCCAAAGGATTATATTCCTGGGAGCAAGCCTGGACACAACATCCCAGATGGCATTTCTTACACCAGAAAAGCAATTTTCCTGACAGCCTACTTCTCTCAATTAGCCACCAGACCCCAGTTATCTGCAAGGAAAATCCTGCAAGTTCTGGGGTTCATGGCATCTTGCATTCTACTCGTTCCATATGCCAGGCTGCATATGAGGAAACTACAGTGGTACCTAAAAAGCCTTTGATGTCAACACTCTCAAGACCTTGAGACTCTTATACCCATGGTACCTTGCCTCAGAAACTATTTTCTTTGGTGGGCAACAGCATGCTCCCACAACAAGGGACTACCTTTCTCACCACCCCTTGCCATCCAGACCCTCACCACAGACTCATCTGATTATGCCTAGGGGCACACCTGGATGGCAGGTGCATACAGGACCAATGGAGCCCACAGCAAATCCATCTGCACATCACTCAAAAAGAGATGATAGCTGCCCAGCATGCCTTGACAGCTTTCAAGCCCCTTCTCTCCCCAGGGGCTCTCCTGATCAAAACAGACACCACCACTGATCTGATATATCAACAAGCGGGGAGGGACTCACTCCTACTCTCTATGCAGGCTGGCCATGACCCTTTGGCACACAGCCTCTGCCATGAAACTCCACCTGTTAGCACAATTCCTACCAGGTTCTCAAAACTCTCTGGCAGACCACTTGCACAGAAATCTTCAGGACTCACATGAGTGGCAGCTCGACAAAAGAACCTTCACCCTGGTAACTCAGAAATGGGGCACCCCGAAGGTTGACCTCTGTGCCTCCCACACCAACCATCAGCTCAGCAAGTTCTGCACCAGGGAGCATCACTGCATGGCTTGGAAAGTGGATGCCCTGTCCTTCCCCTGGGTCAGTCTGTCAGTCTATGCCTTTCCTCTACTACCTCTCATCCCCAGGGTACTGCTCAAAATAAAGGAGGAAAAGCCAAGGGACATGTCTTATTGCTCCAGACTGGCCTCGCCAGCACTGGTACCCACTGCTGCGCAGCCTGTCCCCACTGCCACCATGGCATCTCACTCAAGATTCTAACTCTCCTGACCCAGAAGGAAGGAGAATTCATGCATCCCCAATTGCAGAACCTCAATTTGGCAGCTTGGCTTATTCCCTAACCCTCGATCAGTCTGCCAACTTCAGTCAACAGGTTCTAGATGTCATGCATGAGGCCAGACACCCTAGCACTAGAAAGTCTTATGCTGGCAAATGGAAAAGGTTCAGCACCTGGATTCAGGTTAAGGGAGCCAATACGGCACAGCCCAACCTCTTATCCTGGATTATTTAGCTGACCTGCTATACAGTGGTCTCTTTTTCCTCAATTAAAATTCATGCCTCTGCTATCTCTGCTCATTTCCCCACTGAGCAGCCCCTTTTCTCAAACCCTCTGATCAGACAGATGTTCTTCGTGTTTCACTGTTGCAGTCATCACACTTGGGTTATCTGCCTGCAGGTAACCCTCAGTCGGCCAGAATACCAGAGTCTTGGGATTTCTGCGCAAGATGCTGTCGCCTCTTCCATGACGTCAGGTCGTCAGGGGTATAAAACATGCAGCAGACACCATTATGTCAGTCTTTCTTGCCGAGGAGCCTGAAGCAGTTCATAAGTGCCGGTCGACCGCTACCTGAGTTTTCGTTTACTAATTGAATCATCCTGAAGTCTTCTAAAACTAAGTACCCCATTAGGGATTCTTTTTTTCTTGCTCTAACCAATGTCAGAAAAAGTTAGTAATTGTCTTACCTGTGGAAAGCAAATACCACACCAAGATTTTCATTCTTACTGTGTCACCTGTCTAGGCCTAGACCACGACGTACCTCGCTGTCGGTTTTGTGCCTTGTTCAACGCCCGAACCATTCGTTGTCAGGCCCTTATTGTTGCTAAATACTTTCGATGGTCTTTGTGTTTCACTGTTGGGTAATCTGCTGGCAGGTTGCCTTCAGTCGGCCTGATTAGCAAAGTCTTGGGTCCTGCGTCGGTTGCTGTCCCTTCTTCGATGATGTCAGCCGACGCCATTACATCAGTCATTCTTGCTGCGCGGTGCTCGAAGCAGAAGCAGTTCGCAAGTGCCGGTCGACCGACTCCTGAAATTTTCGTTTTTGAGTTTCAGAACCGACGTCTTCAACTAAAGGCTAAGTACCCCGTTGGGGAAACTTTTTCTTGCTTCTTACCGATGTCAGTAAAAGTTAATAGTTGTATTACTTGTGGGAAGCAAATACCTCATAAGGATTTTCATTTATACTGTATTCCTTGCCTTGGCCCTGACCACGGCATACCTTGCTGTCGGTTTTGTGCTTTATTTAATAAGCGCACTATCCGTTGTCTGTACATTTTTGCTTCTAAATATTTCGGTTCTCGGTTAAATTATGCAGAAATGTCTTGGCCATCGGACTACTGGAATACCAAAAAACGCAAAGAAAAAGAGGCCGTTGAGGTCCAAAACTGCTGACGACGCTTCTCCTAAGCCAGTCGCAAGTTTGCCAGTACTCAGGTGCTTTCGCAGCCCCTGATACCCGCTACTTCTGATTCGCAGGCCTCTACTGAGACCCATTCAGAGTCCTGTATGCCGCGAGATGCCTCACCTATGGAACCTGCGGATGTCTCTACCTTGGATAGGTCTGGAGCCGCTGTGCAGGCACCGGCATCTGAGGGTGTATTCAGCCCTACAGATTTGCATATTAAACTGACTCCACCTTCAATATTAAGGCCTAAATCTTGATCTATGTCTAAAAAAACTACGCCCAGGCCACATGTTCAGGCCCCTATGCCTAAAAAACAAATGATCAAAATGGCTGAAGATTCAATTACTATAATCAGGGGTAGTCAACCCCCCTTCTAAGAGGCCTAGGGCTGAACTTGACTGAATCTTCTGAACAGGATTTTGTTTCTTCTGACTCTTCTAATGACCTGGATTTGTCCATACCTACTTATGAGGACTCTGATGCAGAGTATTCCATTCCCTCTGCTTCTCCCCCTGAGGATTTTTCTTTTGGAGAAACTTTACATACCTTAAGGGAGCATTTCCACTGAGAAAGTCAGGATTTTTCTGAATCCAAAAAGAGGCTTAGGGATTTCCTTCTTCCTCAGCATAGGCCTTTGGCTATACCTCCTGTACTAGACATTGTTGATGTGTTTTCGGAATCCAGTATGGCCCCTGATTCCCTGCCTCTGGCCCCTAGTAAACCAGACCGATACTACAGGGTTCCAGAGTCCCACAAATTCCTTGTCAGGATTTTTCTGAATCCAAAAAGAGGCTTAGGGATTTCCTTCTTCCTCAGCATAGGCCTTTGGCTATACCACCTGTACTAGACATTGTTGATGTGTTTTCGGAATCCAGTATGGCCCCTGATTCCCTGCCTCTGGCCCCTAGTAAACCAGATCGATACTACAGGGTTCCAGAGTCCCACAAATTCCTTCTCAAAAATCCTGTTGCGGACCCTGAAACTGTTTCTCAGGGGCCCAAGGGCATTAAGGCTTCTACTGCTAAAAATCCTACCCCTTCTGATAGACTCTAGGGCACTGGATAGAGTGGGTAAAAAGGTTTACACTTCTGCAACCTTGGCAATCAGGGCTTTAAACTGTCAATTCCATATGCTAAAATATCAACAGCATGTCATGGGACTGCTTAAACAGAAAATTATGTTGATTTCTGACTGTGTGGAAAATAAAGATTTACAAGATTTATTGCATTCAGCTGAACAAGATGGAAAGCATACTTTGTAGTGTGGTTTTGATTCTTTAGAGGCCTCTTGCAGGGCTGCTGTTACTCAGTCTGTGCTTAGAATGCATGCTTGGCTTAAGGAGCAATCACTGCCTGATCATGTTATAGCAAAACTGTTGGATGCTCCTTTGCAGCAGGACTGTCTGTTTGGCAATAAGGCTGAATAAGTTATAAAATAGATGGAAGATAAAGCTACATATATGCAAACTGTTAAAGATTTCTTACAAGAATAACCTCCAAGATTTAGTAGACACTGGTCTACTAAAAACTAGTCCTTTCAAGCTCCTTCCAGAGCCACTCAAGCCAAACCCAGGCACTCCAAAAGCACCAGGTTTCAGTCCCAAGGGAAATAAGACACCACTTTATGGTAAACAGTCTCATAGGTTCATAGGTAGGTACTAGGCTATCAGCACAAGGGCCTATGCAAGCCTAGCCAACAATGTTCCCTGGCTTACGCCACCCAAGAAAGTTATTTTCCTGTGCCACTGATGAGCAGAGAGACAGAAGTGATCCCCGGGGTGTATTTCCTATTTCCCATCCACTCAAGATTTTTCTTGAAGAGTGCTAATGAAGAACTTTGCTTGACATAGATGGGTATCCTGTTCCAGAGTATGGGAAGTCTCTGGGATAGGAATTTATCCCTCCAGTATGTCCTGTTTATTGTGGTGACAAGGTTTAGGTCCCTAGAGTGTGTAGCTCAGAGGGATTGGGATTTCTTTAGGTGCAGAATGTCCAACAACTCTGGGTTTGACATAGCTTTATATGTTGGGCAGAGATCACCTTTGAGTAGGCGATATGCTACGGAGTAAAGCTGGAGTTTTTTGAGGCGGTCGGTGTAGGGCATTTGTTTGAGTCCAATAATCATCTTTGTGAGGTACTTCTGTGGCCTTTCCAGCTGCTGCAGATGTCTTGAGGTACATTCCAAAAGGGGCATTGTACTCTGTAATGGGTCTAATGAGTAGAGGGTAACGATGACCTCTTTTTTCCTGGACGAGAGAACCCTTTTATGATGGTGTGCCACATAGAAGGACTTCCTGACTACTGTGGCGATGTGACTATCAAAGGAGAGACTACTGTCCACCTGGGTCTCAAGGTCTCTTATCACGCATTCGGTGTTGCTGCCTATGTGGTAGTTCATGGGTACAGAGTTTTTACCAAAGGGGATGACACTGCACATTTTGGCATTGAGCTTGAGGCCATGGCTCTGACACCAGGCATCTGTCTCAGAGAGGCCCTTCTGTAGGATGTTCACATCATTTGGGGACTTGACTATGGCTCCTAGTTTGCAGTCATCTGCGAACTTCGTTAGCCAGAGGCCTTCTGTGTTAGCCTGTACAGAGAAGTAGATACCAAACAGGAGCGGTCCCAGGACGGAACCCTGTGGTACTCCACTTGTCACTGGTTTGAGGTCATATTTGGAGTCTGCAACTTTTACAGTGTGGGTTCTGTCAGTGAGCCAGTTGGCAACCCATCTTGTGACGTAGGATTTATGCCTAGTTTATTGAGTTTAGCTATAATTCCAGAATGGGGGATGGTGTCGAAAGCCTTGGCGAGGTCAAGATAGGCTGTGTGAACCACTTTACCCTTATCTACGCTTTTGGTGACTGCCTCAAAGAAGTTGATCAGGTTCAGAAGGCGTGATCTTCCTTTCACAAACCCGAACTGGGTGGGATCCAGAGTTTGGAGGTTACCAATGTCTTTGTTTGAGTTCCATTGTAATATGTTCCATGGCTTTGCAGACCAGGCTCGTCAGGCTAATAGGTCTATAGTTCCCGGGATCTGTGGTGGCTCCCCCTTTGTGGAGTGGGATAACTGTTGCTGTGCGCCATTCTGTGGGCACAAAGCCTGATGTGAGGCTATTATTGAACATGGTGCTTAAATGGGGAGCCAGTTCATTCTGAAGTTCGTGTAAAACGCAGCCTAGGATGTTGTCCGGTCCCATGGATGCTGTGTTTTTGGCTTTAGAGTGTGCAGCTTTCACCTGCATAGTTGTGATTACAGGGACTCTGCATTCTTCCTGGATAGATATGGGCCCTTTAGGGGGTGGGGGTGGGGGGTAAAGTTAGCACTGAACCTATCTGCCAGGATGTTGGCAGTATCAGTTGGTTGTGTAATTTTCATGCCTTTGTGCTGTAACTCAGAGCAGATCTGGGTGTTGCCATTGAGATTCTTGACATAACTATAGAATGCTTTGTGGTTGTCCTTGGAATTGGTGGCAATTTTATTTTCGTAGCTAGCTTTGGAGGATCTTATAAGGGATCTCAGCTTCTTACTGAGGCTGACCAGGGAGCTCCTCCACTCATGGGATTTTACTCTCTTTTGCAACAGTTTCTTCCTTCTGTTGTACAGTTTGTTTATGGCAGGGAACCACCAGATTGGCTTCCTTTTTTTGGAGGATAGCGTCTTGATTCTGTTTGGGATAGCACGATCCATGCACTCATGTAGGTGCATATAGAGCGCATTTGTGTAGGATTCAACAGTTGTAACTGTATTGTCCATCTGCATGGGTGTCATGAAGTTCACTACTTCTGTCTTAAGAAGCATAAAGTTGGCTTTGGAGAAATTTCTTACTGTGGTTTCCTTAATGGGGGGTGGGATGTGGATATCAAGGGTGATTAGCTTATGGTCGGATCGGACCAGTGAGGAGTTGACTTCAGGTGTGGAACACGGGTCACTCATGTTGGTAATGACTAGGTCTAGGATATTGTTGCCCCTGGTGGGGGTGTGGATAAGTTGATCTAGGGCATTGGAGTTTATGAATTCCAGAAAGCGTTGTGCTAAGAAGTTAGTACATGAGTAGTTTTCCCAGTTAATGGTGGGGTAGTTGATGTCGCCCATTATTAGTGTTTGGTTGAACCCTAATATTTTCCAGTACATCAAGAAAAGAGGAGTGGGAATCCTGGGGCATGGTAGGGGATCTGTAGCAAGCTACAATTTGGATTGCAGTTTTGCCAAGAGTTAGTTGCACTTGGATAACCTCGGATGCATTATGCTGAGCAACTAGCCTGGAGGTGTGGATATCCTTAATGAATATGGACACACCCCCACCTTTGGTGTTTCGGTCCAGGTTAGATGGCCAAAAAGTGTGGTATGAGTTATAGCCTGGTAGTGCAGGGGTGCTCTCTGGAGCCTTGAACCAGGTCTCAGTCACTGCACAGGTATCGATGTTCTCCATTTTAAGGAGTGCCTCGAGTGAGTGCATTTTGAAATTTAGACTTCTAGCATTGAGTAGCATTACCCTCAGTTTTTCCTTACTTGTTCCTGTTATGGTGGTGAATTTGTTACTTGAACCCTGCCTAAAAAAGGCACTATAGGGGCAGCAAGAGCCTTAGCCAGTATCCGGAATCCTAGGGGCGACAGGTGCAGGCCATCTGTGGCAAAGCATCGTGGTCTGTCGACCATGTCTTCCCAAGCAGAGAGATACTGGATCCCCTTTGAATGACACCAGAAGCTTAGCCAATTGTTGAAGTCAATCATTTTGTCCTTGTACTGCGGTATCATTCTGGGCGATGGCAGAATGCTACTCAGGGCTAGGGTCATACCTGCCTGGGCTACAAGATCGCAGAGCTCTTCCATGTTTCTTTTCATGTAGTCCAGGGAGGTACGTCTCAGGTCATTCACACCAACATGGACAATGACAGAGTCATATTTGTACTTGTGGAATGTCCTGAGTGCGTGGGTTATGTGGCGGATCCTGGCACCCGACAGGCAGCTGACAGTAACCTTCTCCTTGTTTAGCCTGGTGAGTGGGACATCAGTGTGCCTGACTATAATCACCTATGACTAGTGTGTTGGGTATGTTGTTTTGCCTTATTGGCTATGTTTGAGTGGCACACTGAATCTGTGGGCTATGTGTCATTTGGGTTGTGTTAGGGGATGGAGGTTGCTTGTGTTTCTGCTTTGGAGGTCTCTGTTGCTTAGGCAGATTATTATTGAGAGCCTCCGCGAATGTTTTTGAGTTTCTATGTTTGGATTTTGGTGGTGTAGACATAGTGAGACTATGTGATGAGTGTGGTGTGGTGCAAATGTTTACCTTCTCCTCATGACTGTCAGGTTCAGTCTTGGCTGGTGAGAGCTTTACCTCCAGTTTGTCTATATAATTGCATCTCTCACAGGTTGTAGTGTTGGGTGGTAGGAGGAGAGGGTTGTCTGTGTACATGAGGCAATTTCTACATTGCCTCAAGATGCCCAGATCTATCAGATAGACAGGGGAGAACACTGGGAGCTGACCCTTGGACATGCCTGAATAAAAAACTATTTTCCTCTAGATAAGTGAGAAAAGGGAGTACAAGAGCTGTTTTTCTCAACGCCAGTGAGAAAGGCAAGTACAAAAACTGTTTTCCTTTAGGTAATGAGGAAGATTGAGTGCTATAGTAATTAGCTTATTTAGTGCTTACAAGTTCTGAACAAGTGCTGAGTATGAATAAGCAAATTTAAGTGCTAAAACTAAGACTCTGTATCTGCACTAGACGAGTTACAGGACAGAAACAGGTGCAAATGCAGGCTTTCAAATCAGAAAGTTGAGAGAGATGGACGATTGCCCAAATGGCCAATCAAATTCTGGGCCAGAACCACTCCTTATGTAGTAGACAGGTTACCTAATGCTTACCACTCCCACTGATAAGCTAGAAGGTTTCCCTCCAACACAGAAAGGCTTGTGGGGCTCAGAAGCTTACAAAGAGTCCTGGATACAGCAAATCTGTATCTGGAGCACTAGTTACAGGAAAGGTAGGAAACGGGTTTAGTTTTTTTTTTTTTTTTTTTACAGAAAAGTAGCAAAAACAGTAGTAAAAACAATTCATATGCAGTGCAAGCTAGCACACTTGAGTATGTAGCAATATTAGACCACACACAGTTTGAAAAATGCAATTAAATTAAAAAGGACTAAAAGCAAGTGCAGAAAGGGTTTATTAGGTAGAATGCGGTAAAGAGATGGGACTGGGGGAGTGTCCTAGATCAAATCTACAGTGGGGCGGGCACTGCAAAAGCCACCAAATTTAAACTACAAACCAAAAACAGGGACGGAGGGGGTGGGGACGACAGTTTCAGCAGAGATTTGAGCAACTACTAGTAGTATAAACTATAAAACCAAAAAAATATACTCAGCTCTGTATATTTGCAGATCAGACTCAGAACAATGAGACAACAGATATGTAAGCAACAATTAAACTCTATAATAAAGAAAACTGTACTCAGCTCTGTATATTTGCAGATAGTCTTGTAAGGCTGTCTCTCAGAACACAGGTTCCAATTTAAATGCAGGCTGTTATTAACGGGTCAAATTAAGGGAACCTTGAGTTAGGTAACACACAAGCTATAAAAAACAGTTATATCAGCTGAAGACAAGGCAGAAAATTGGGGGTGGGAAGACAGTTTCAGCAGAGATTTGAGCAACCACTAATAGTATAAACTATAAAACCAAAAAATATATACTCAGCTCTGTATATTTGCAGATCAGACTCTCAGAACAGTGAGACAACAGATATCTAAGCAACAATTAAACTCTATAATAAAGAAAACTATACTCAGCTCTGTATATTTGCAGATAGTCTTGTAAGGCGGTCTCTCAGAACACAGGTTCCAATTTAAATGCAGGTTGTTATTGCAATGACTTTCCTTTAAGATTACCAAGCACTTACCTCTCAGCCGCCCCTTTGGGGGAAAACTGGCTCTTCATGCAAAGAACTGGCAATTTATAACACAGGACAAATGGGTTTTAAATGTAGTGTCCCAGGGATACAGATTTCATTTCCACACGTTAACAACACCAAACGGGTGGCCAGAGGCTTAGAAACATGTACTTTCTCTCCTAAACATGGGGGCTATTCAACTAGTACCAGAAAAGGAAAAGGGACAAGGTTTCTATTCCAGACTTTTCCTGGTACCCAGAAAAGACAAATCATGGCGTCCAGTTCTGGACCTGTCTACTCGAAGCACCTTTCTGGACATTCCAAAATTCAAGATGCTGACTCTTCACCAGTTACTTCCTATGCTAGGCAAGGATGCCTGGTTGGCAACTCTAGATTTAAGAGGCTTACCTGCATATCCCAGTCAGGGAATCTTGCCGAAGATACCTACGCTTCAAAGTAGGCTGCTTGCATTATCAGTTCTCTGCACTGCCCTTTGGCTTGTCTACTGCACCCAGGATATTCACAAAGTGCCTGGCTCTATTAATTGCATTTTGCAGGCAAAGAAATATTCAAATATATCCATACCTTGATGATTGTCTAATTCAGTCAGAAAACCAGGCCATTCTTCTAAAACATCTGGCATTTGTAAAAAGGGTTCTAACTTGTCTAGAGTACACCATAAACGAAAAGAAATCACACCTGGTACCCTCTCAAAAAATTACATTCCTGGGTGGAAGTTTGAATACAACTGCCCAGATGGCTTTCCTTACGGCAAAAAAGCAAATTCATTTGGTGACTTACTTCAAACAGGTGGCCACAAAAACCCTGCTATCTGCAAAACAAATACTGCAAGCCTTGGGGTTCATGGCCTCCTGCTATCTGCAAGAATAATACTGCAAGCCTTGGGGTTCATGGCCTCCTGCATTCTTCTAATTCCAAATGCAAGACTGCATATGAGGAAACTTTAGTGGTACTTTATGGAGTCAACATTGTCACAGCCTGGAAACAATGATTCCTGTCCTACCTTGCCTGCGCCTAGAGTTCCTATGGTGGGCAGAGGCCTGCCACCAAAACAAGGAACTGCCATTCACACCACCCCCTGCCGCCCAAACCCTAACTACAGATGCATCAGACTATGCATGGGGGGCTCATCTGGCAGGGAAGTGCATCCAGGGCAAATGGAGCCCAAATCAAATGCACCTTCATATCAACCAAAAAGAAATTCTAGCTGTAAAGAATGCACTGACAGCCTTCAAAGACTACCTTCATCCAGGACAACTAATGGTAAAGACGGACAACACCACGGTTATGTGGTACATAAACAAGCGGGGGGGTACACATTCCTACCCCCTCTGCAGACCAGCCATGGCGTTGTGGAACACAGCCTTGAGCTACCAGGTACAACTACAAGCTCAATTCCTGCCAGGAAAGCTGAATATTCTGGCAGATGAACTAAGCAGAAATCTCGTGGACCCACATGAATGGAAACTGGAACCACGGATTTTCAACATGTTGCCACACAAATGGGGGAGCCCAGACATAGATCTTTTTGCCTCACCCCAGAACTACCATTTGGACAAATTCTGCATAAGAACTCCTCACAAAAAAGCCTGGAAAGTGGATGATGTGTCCTTCAGCTGGAAAAAACTATAAGTCTATGCCTTTCCCCCTCTGCCTCTGCTCTCCAAAGTTCTACTAAAAGTCAAACAGGACAAACCAAAAATGATTTTGATTGCTCCAGACTTGCCTCGCCAACACTGGTACCCACTCCTGCGCAGTGTCTCACAAATTTCTCCATGGCACCTGCCTCAGACACCTTCCTTACTGTCTCAGCAGGAGAACCAAATTCTGGACCCTCAGCTGCAAACATTGAGTCTTGCAGCTTGGCTAATCATTTAAATTCCCCCTTAGCATCCCTCCGCAAACCTGTGATGGATGTCATTTTGGAGGCGAGAAGACCTAGTACTAGAAAATCTTATGCTGATAAATGGAAAAGATTCTGTGCCTGGAATCAATCTCAAGGGATGAGCACAGCAATGCCCAATTTACCTCAGATTTTGCAATACTTGACTGAGATGCTTCACAAGGGCCTGTCTTTTTCCTCTATAAAAATCCATGCCTCCGCCATTTCAGCTCATTACAACACAGAACTCCCCCTCCTCTTCTCTCATCCTCTGCTAAAGCAGTATCTCAGAGGGGCCAAAAATTTGAGACCACCCAGGAGAGCTCCAACCCCTGCCTGGGACCTTAACTTTGTATTGGAGAAACTAACTCTATCTCCTTTCAAGCCAGCTGCTACTGCAGACTTAAAATTTCTTTCCTGGAAAACAGCCTTCCTTTTAGCAATCACTTCAGCTAGAAGGATATCTGAATTACAGGCTCTTATGGCAGTGGAGCCTTTCATCATCTTTCATGCGGACAGGATGTCACTCAGGACCAATCCATCCTTCATGCCCAAGGTGGTATGCAGTGTGGCTCTTAATCAGTCCATTCATTTGCCAACTTTCTTTCCCAATCCACAGAACAAGGGGGAACGGATTCTGCATTCATTGGATGTACACAGACAACTTAGATTCTACTTGGACAGGACTAAATCTCGAAGAAAATCTGAACTGCTGGTAGCATTTTCTGCAGGGGCAGAGGGGAAGGCCATTTCAAAACAAACCATTTCTAAATGGATAAGCCATTGTATTCATTTCTGCTATAAGCACCATGGAAAACCTATCCCCCAGGGGATCGGATCTCATTCCACCAGGGCTGTATCTACTTCTACAGCCTTTCTCAGAGGTGTTCCTACCAGGGATATTCTAGAAGCTGCTACCTGGAGTTCAGTTCATACTTTCACCAAACATTATCACTTACCAATTTTCTCTAAATCCAGAGCTGGCTTTGCCACTGCTGTTTTGCAGGGCCTTATAGCTGGTCCTAATGCTGTATAAATCCATCCTCCCAACCATAGCTTTGGGAATCTACCCAAATGTAATGACTGCAACAGTGAAACACGAAGAACATAGTACAGTTGTGTACACTTAACATGTAGATCACTGTTGCAGTCCTGGTTACCCTCCCTCCAGCCCGTTTTTCTCTTACTATAACTCTACTTTCTTTTACTATGCTTAAAAGCCTTTTGGTGTATTTGCTTTTTGTTTGGAGGTATATTTTTGTGATGATGTCCTTCAAGGATGCATCTGCAGTCCTTACAAATGGGTTGTCCTGTCGTCAGGCAGCCCTTCGGTCGGCCGGATTCCAAAGTCTGGGTCTGGCCTCGGCTGGTGTCGCACTTCACCCGACGTCATAGCTGCAGTTATTCGGGTATAAAGGCATCAGCCGACGCCATTTTCCTCAGTCTTTCTTGCCACGTGGCGCCCGAAGCAGAAGCTGTTCGCAAGTGCCGGTCGGTCAGATCCAGAGATTACTACTACCGAATACTACTTCGAAGACTTCTAAAAGCTAAGTACCCGTTGGGGACTCTTTCTTGCCTCAGCCGATGTCAGAGAAAGTGAATAACTGTTTATCTTGTGGGAAACAAATACCTCATAAAGATTTCCACTCCTACTGTATACATTGCTTAGGCCCAGACCACGACGTAGCAGCTTGTCTAGCCTGCGCTTTTAACCGACGGACGCTTAGACGTCGGTCGGAGTTTGCTGAACAAATTTTCGGCTCTGATTTTGCCTACATTATGCCGTCGGATCCTCCGACAACGCAAATTTCCAAAAAAACGAAAAGAAAAGGACCGACACTCGCGGTCCGCGGTCTCGGCCGAAACCGCAATTAAGCAAACCGCGAGTGCCTCGGTTTCGGCCGAAACCGAGCAAGCGGTTCTTTCTCCAGCCTAAACCATGCCTTCTACCGAGGCCTCCTCTAACCTGGTAGAGTCTGCTTCTGAAATCCAGCCTTCTGTTGTGGTTTCTCAGGAATTATCAGACACAATTCTCCTGGATATTTCAACCCTTGCACGTGGAGCTGCTAGGCCTCCTGCAGCCATGTCTATTAAGGTCTTTGCCAGGGCTAAAGCAGCCAAAGCTTCAAAATCTGTGCCTGCCAAACCCCCTCACACAGGCCCAGCACTAGCTCTCATATGCTATCTTTGGCTGAGGATTTAATTTCTTTAATTCGTGGATCCCAGCCTCATCCAGACAGGTCCTCTCTCCCACCTCCAGAAAAGAGACCTAGAGCAGAGCCCCCTGAACCAGTATCCACTGATGGTTCCTCTGATGAATCAGAACATACAGACTTCTCCTTACGAAGACTCTGATGCTGAAGAGTCCATTCCTTCAGCCTCTCCTCCTGAGGAATTTTCCTTTGGGGAAACCTTGCATGCTATGAGGGAACAATTTCAGTGGCAGGGCCAAGATTTCTCAGACTCCAGAAAAAGGCTTAGAACCTTTCTACATTTGCCACAACATAGGCCTTTAGCTACACCTCCAGTTCTTTCTGTTGTAGATGATGCATTTAATGATGCTTGCACTGCTCCTGATTCATTACCTCCGGCTCCTGCTAAGCCCGATAGGTTCTACAGGGTCCCGGACACTCATCACCATTTATACAAGGCTCCTTTTGCAGATCCAGAGACCATCGCCCAGGGCCCTAAAGCTGTAGCTGCTACTTCTACTAAAAACCCCCTCCCCTCTGAAAGGGAATCCAGGTATTTAGAGAGATGGGGTAAAAAAGTTTACACTTCTGCTACCTTGTCAGCTAGGGCTTTGAACTGCCAATTTCATATGATTCAATATCAAGAGTTTATGCTTGACCAGTTAACTAAAAAGCTTTCCTCTGAAGAATCTTTAGATAAAAAATATGTTCAGGAAATGGTACATAACATACAGCAGGTTAGTAACCATTCTTTAAAATGTGGCTATGATGCACTGGAGGCTTCCTTTAGATCAACCATGACTGGCACAGTTATCAGGAGACATGCATGGTTGAAAGAACAGGCATTGCCAGACCATGTCAAATCAAAGCTTTTGGATGCACCCATGGACAAGGTCAATTTATTTGGTTCCCCTGCTCAGCAGGTGCTAAAAAAGATGGAAGAGAAGGCGAAATCTGTACAAACGGTGAAAGATTTCTTACAGGTTCAACCTCCAAGGTTTAGCAGGAACTGGCCATCCAAGAATTGGTCCTTTCCGGACTCCTCTAAGGCTCAGAGAGGCAGGAATAGGCGTTCAAGAGGCAGAAACCAATCCAGGGGTGCCTACAGGGCGCCAATGGCAAGGTAACAACCAGCGAGGCACGGACGCAGCCACCACCACTACAACAACTCAATCACAGTGACTTGACAGTGGCACCGCCTACCAGGGAACAACTAGAAGCACCCTTAGGCGGAAAACTAACCTTATTCTCAAACTGGCATTGCATCACAAGGGAAAAATGGATTTTGCAAACTATAGACCAAGGTTACAGGTTCCATTTCCATACTCTACCAGGGAAGAGAGGAATGCCAAACCTACCACCTACTCAAAGGACAGAAGCTCTAAAACAAATATCTCAGCTATTAAGAATGAGAGCTGTGGAAAAGGTACCATCTATGGAGCAAGGAAAGGGATTTTACTCCAGACTCTTCCTGGTACCAAGAAAAGAAAACAAATGGAGACCCATTCCAGACCTGTCCGCTTTAAACACATTCCTTATTGTTCCAAAATTCAAAATGCTGACCCTACAGCAGCTTCTTCCCATGCTGGGCAAGGAGTCTTGGCTGGTAACTCTAGATCTCAAGGAGGCATACCTGCACGTCCCCGTAAGACCAATTTGCAGAAGATACCTCAGATTTCTTGCAGGATCAGAGCATTATCAATTTTCAGCATTGCCCTTTGGCTTATCTACTGTGCCCAGAGTGTTCACGAAATGCCTGGCATCAGTAATTGCTCATTGCAGACTTCAGGGAATCCAAATTTATCCCTACCTGGACGACTGCCTGATACAAGCGGACAACAAAAGCAAGCTAGCAGAAGACTTACAAAGAGTCATTTACCTGCTGCAAGCCTTGGGATATACAGTCAATATAAAAAAGTCAAGGCTGATTCCATCCCAAAGAATAACCTTTCTGGGTGCAGAGCTGGACACATCAAAATAAATGGCATTCCTAACTGCAGAAAAGAAAGAGCAACTACCTCTCTACTTCTTGGCATTAACAAAGCAGAACCACCTAACTGCAAGAAAAGTACTGCAAGCTCTAGGCTTCATGGCATCCTGCATAATTCTGGTCCCTCATGCCAGACTGCATATGAGAAAGCTACAGTGGTACCTAAGGAATTTGTGGTCCCAACACAAGCACAGCCTAGAAACCAAAATCCCAATAATCCCATGCCTGAAACAAGAGTTCCTATGGTGGGCTCAGGCCTGTCAATCAAACACAGGATTGCCCTTCTGCAACAGCCAACCAAGCCAAACCATCACGACAGATGCCTCAGACCTCGGTTGGGGGCACACATGCAGGGCAAGTGCATACAAGGCTTATGGACTCAAGACCAGCTGCCTACACATAAATCTCAAGGACATCCTGGCAGTAAAATTGGCAATCCAGTCATTCAGACCATTCTCCAAGAAGGTCAGTTGATGATAAGGACAGACAACACCACAGTTATGTGGTACATCAACAAACAGGGAGGCACCCATTCATATCCTCTATGCCGGCTGGCACTGGACCTATGGGATGTGGCCCTGAGCTACAACATTCAGTTACAAGCAATTTTTGTACTGGGAAAAGAAAACATTCTAGCAGACATATTAAGCAGAACAACCACAGATGCCCACGAATGGATGCTTCATCCGGACATCTTCAAAGCCATCACAAGGGAATGGGGATTACCACAAATAGACTTGTTTGCATCCCCATTCAATCACCAGCTAAAGAAATTCTGCACAAGGACGTACCACCCACTTGCTTGGAAGGTGGACTCCCTATCTTTCAGTTGGAAAAACCTGACAGCATACGCATTTCCACCACTTCCTTTGATGCACAAGGTGCTTCAGAAGATCAAAGAGGACCGTCCAAGGATCATTCTGATAGCTCCAGACTGGCCAAGACAACATTGGTACCCATTGCTGAGGAGCATGTCCCGGGAACAAATATGGACACTACCCCTGATCCCATTATTGTTAACACAGAACAACTACAACATCCTGCATCCAAACCTGAAAACTCTGCAGCTAACTGCCTGGAACATTACATAACAGCAATTAACCCAAATTTATCCCAAAGGGTTAAAGACATAATCCTGGAGGCTCGCAGACCTTCAACAAGAAAGAATTATGCAGCAAAATGGAAAAGATATCTCATTTGGAGTACTGCAAAGGGAGAAGATGTGACTCTGGTAAACATGGCCAACATCCTGGAGTACTTGGCAGAGCTCTTCCACACAGGCCTGTCCTATTCTTCCATCAAGATACATGCATCAGCTATTTCAGCACAATACAGCTTGGATCCTCCTGTCTTCTCTCATCCCCTGCTCAGACAGTTTCTGAGAGGAATTAAAAATGTAAAACCTCCCAGGAAACCACCATTGCCAGCATGGGACTTGAACTTTGTGCTAGAAAAATTGACACTTCCTCCGTTCGAGCCAGCAGCAACAGCAGAATTACAATACTTATCCTGGAAGACTGCTTTCCTGCTGGCAATAACTTCAGCAAGAAGGGTCTCCGAACTACAGGCATTAATGGCAGTGCAACCCTTCCTGATCTTCCATCAAGATAGAGTGTCCATGAGAAAAAATCCTACATTTATGCCTAAGGTGGTATCCAGAGTGTCATTAAATCAGGCTATCCACCTACCTACATTCTTCCCAAACCCACAGAACAGGGGAGAAAGACTTTTGCATACCTTGGATGTACACAGACAGTTACGCTACTACCTGGACAGGACTAAGTCCAATAGAAAAACTGACCAGCTTCTGGTAGCATATGCCACAGGAAAGGAAGGAAAACCAATTTCAAAACAGACAATCTCCAAATGGATAGGAAATTTCATTAGATTTTGTTACTCCTACCATGGAAAGAAAACTCCAGAGAACATCAGGCCTCACTCCACAAGGGCTACAGCCACTACCACAGCTTTCTTACGAGGAGTGGCTACCAAGGACATTATAGAGGCTGCTACTTGGACCTCCGTGCATACATTTGCCAAGCATTACAATTTACCTTTATACTCTAGATCCCGAGCAGGTTTTGCCTCTGCTGTTTTGCAAGGGATCCTAGCTACACCATAATCTCTACTCTTTCCTCCTCCCTTGTTTAGCTATGGTATTCTACCCATTTGTAAGGACTGCAGATGCATCCTTGAAGGACATAGTACAGTTTTGTACCTACCATAAATGTAGATGTCCGATAGGAATGCATCTGCAGTCAGGATTACCCACCCACCTTCCCCTCTGAGGTACTCCTAGGGTATTTGCCAGCCTTCAGCTAGCTTGGGGGGGATCTATTATGGTGTATTTGTTTGTATATATGTACATACATGCTTATTTTTTGTGTTTGCTCTCTACTATTTGGAATCATTGGCATTTATCCAAATTTAGCCTTCCAAGAGGGCACCTGGCATCTGGGGCAAGAAACACTGAGGAAAATGGCGTTGGCTGATGCCTTTATACCCGAATAACTGCAGCTATGACGTCGGGTGAAGTGCGACACCAGCCAAGGCCAGACCCAGACTTTGGAATCCGGCCGACCGAAGGGCTGCCTGACGACAGGACAACCCTTTTGTAAGGACTGCAGATGCATTCCTATTGGACATCTACATTTATGGTAGGTACAAAACTGTACTTTCTTCATGTTTCACTTTTGCAGTCATTACATTTGGGGTAATCTGCTGGCAGGTTGCCCCCAGTCGGCCTGAATATCAAAGTCTTGGGTCATGCGTCAGTTGCTGTCCTCTTCCAGGACGTCAGGTCGTCAGGGGTATAAAACATGCAGCTGACACCATTTTATCCAGTCTGTCTTGCCGCGCGGTGCCTGAAGCAGAAGCAGTTCACAAGTGCCGGTCGGCCGACTCCTGAAATTTTTGCATTTGAATTTCAGAACCGAAGTCTTCAATTAAAGCCAAGTACCGCATTGGGGAAAATTTTTCTTGCTCCTTATAGATGTCAGTAAAAGTTAATAATTGCATTACTTGGAAGCAAATACCTCATAAGGATTTTAATTTGTACTGTATTCCTTGCCTAGGCCCAGATCATAACATGCCTTGCTGTCTGTTTTGTGCTATTTAACCAAAGCACTATTAAGCGTCTGTATATTTTTGCTTCAAAATATTTTGGATCCAGATTTAATTACCCTGAAATGTCGTCGGATAGCAATCCGACTACCGGAGTTCACAAAAAAAGCAAAGAAAAAGACAGAAGTGTCGAGGTCCAAAACTGACTAAGCTTCTCCTAAGCCAGTCGCAGGTTCGCCGGTACTCAGTGAGGCGCTTTCACAGCCCCTGATACCTGCTACTTTTGAGTCACAAGGTCTCTGCCGAGACCCATGCGGTGTCCGGTATGCCGCGACATTCTCAGAGTATTGAACCCGCGGATGTCTCTCCCTCGAATGGGTCCAGAGCCGCTGAGCAGGCACCGGCTTCTGAGGGTGTTTTCAGGCCTCAACATTTCTATATAAAACTGATGCCAGCTTCAAAAACAACTTCTAAGTCTAAAAAATGACGCATGAGCCACGTGCTCAGGCCCCTATTCCTAAAAAACAGATGATCAAAATGGCTGAGGACTTAGTTACCTTGATCAGGCGTTCCCAACCCCCCCCCCCCCTTCCTGCTAAGAGGCCTAGGCAAGACACTGATTATGAATCTTCAGATCAGGTTTCTATTTCTTCTGATTCCTCTTCTGATCAGGAATTTTCTATACCACCCTATGAACGATTCAGATGCAGAGGAATCCATCCAATCTGCATCTCCTCCTGAGGAGGATTCTTTTGGAGAAACCTTGCATACTTTAAGGGAACATTTTCATTGGGAGAGTCAGGATTTCTCTGAATCAAAAAAGAGGCTTAGGGATTTCCTTCTTCTTCCTCAGCATAGGCCTTTGGCTATACCTCCTGTATTAGACATTGTTGATGTGTTTACGGAACAAAGCATGGCTCCTGATTCCCTACCTCCGGCTCCTAGTAAGCCAGACAGATATTACAGGGTTCCTGACTCCCACAAATTTTTATTCAAAAATCCTGCTGCTGATCCTGAAACTATCTCTCAGGGCCCCAAAAGTGTAAAGGCCTCTACAGCCAAAAATCCTACCCCCTCTGATAGAGATTCCAGGACGCTGGATAGATGGGGAAAGAAGGTTTATACATCTGCAACCTTGGCAATTAGGGGCCTTAAACTGCCAGTTTCATATGCTTAAATATCAACAGCATGTTATGGGCTTATTGAAATAGAAAATGATGTTGATTTCTGATTGTGTGGAGAATAAAGAATTACAGGAATTATTGCATGCAGCAGAACAGGTTGGAAAGCATACTTTACAATGCGGTTTTGATTCCTTGGAGGCCTCTTGCAGGGCCGCAGTTACTGGATCTGTGATTAGAAGGCATGCCTGGCTCAAGGAGCAAAATCTACCTGATCATGTTAAAGCTAAATTGTTGGATGCACCTTTACAGCATGATACTCTGGTAATAAGGCAGAAGAGGTTTTAAAGAAAACTGAAGACAAAGCTAAATCTATGCAAACTGTAAAAGATTTCTTACAAGTGCAGCCACCCAGATTCAATAGGCACTGGCCCACTAAATTTGGTCCTTTCCAGAGTCCAACAGAGCCTCACAAGGAAAATCCAGGCGTTCAAAAGGCTCTAGATACCAATCACAGGGTTCTTACAGGTCAAGCAATAGGGTGCCTCTACTTCCAAATCTGGAGGAAACAAAGCACAACCCTACAGTAAGCAGTCTCAATGACTTCCCTCTAACATCACCAAGCACTTATCTTTTGGCAGCCCCCTTGGGGGGGAAATTAGCACTTCATGCTCAAAAATCAATGGGCAGAGGCTCAGAAACAAGTTACGTTCCTCATGGATATGCAGGCTATTCACCCAGTACCAGAACAGGAAAAAGGACAAGGTTTTTATTCAGGACTGTTCCTGGTACCCACAAAAGACTATGCCTGGCGTCCAATACTGGACTTATTGATTTTGAACACGTTCTTGGACATTCCAAAATTCAAAATGCTGACTTTGCAACAGCTACTGCCCATGCTGGGCAAGAACGCTTGGTTAGTGACTCTAGACTTAAGAGGCATACCTGCATATCCCAATAAGGGAATCTTGCAGAAGATACCTCCACTTCAAGGCAGGTTTTATGCATTACCAGTTCTCTGCACTGCCCCTTGGCTTATCTACTGTGCCGAGGGTCTTTGCAAAGTGCCTGGCACCAGTAATTGCATTTTACAGACAAAGAAGCATACAAATCTATCCTTACTTGGACGACTGTCTCATTCAAGCAGAAAACAAGGACATTCTTCAACATCTGGTGTTTGTAAAAAGGCTTCTAACATGCCTAGGGTACACAAACGAAAAGAAATCACAACTGGTACCCTCTCAAAAAATTACATTCCTGAGTGCAAGCTTGAATACAACTGCCCAGATGGCTTACCGTACGCCAGACAAACAAAGGCAACTGACTATATACTTCAAACAGATGGCAACAAAAACCCAGTTGTCTGCAAGACAAATTCTGCAGGCTTTGGGGTTCATGGCTTCCTGCATTCTACTAATTCCATTTGCAAGACTGCATATTAGGAAACTTCAATAGTATCTAAAAAGTTTATAGAGTCAACATTGTCACAGTCTGGAAACAATGGTTCCTCTCATTCCCTGCCTACAACAGGAGTTTCTTTGGTGGGCAGAAACATGTCACTAAAACAAGGGACGGTCTTTCACTCTACCCCTGCCACCCAATTCCTAACTACACATGCATCAGACTATGCTTGTGGGGCCCACCTGGCGGGGAGATGCATTCAGGGCATATGGAACGCAAAACGAATGCATCTGCATATCAGCCAGAAAGAGATGCTAGCTGTTCAGAATGCCCTGACAGCCTTCAAGGACTTACTTCATCCAGGACAACTACTGATTAAGATGGACAACACCACGGTTATGTGGTACATAAACAAGCAGGGGGTTCATATTCCTTCCCCCTTTGCAGACTAGCCATGGCATTGTGGGACACAGCCTTGACTTACCAAGTACATCTTCAAGCACAATTCCTGCCAGGAAAACAAAATACTCTGGCAGACGACCTAAGCAGAAATCTTATGGACCCTCACGAATGGAAACTGGATCCACAAATCTTCAGCAAGTTAACACAGAAATGGGGGAGCCCAGACATAGATCTATTTGCCTCTCCCCAAAATTATCAGTCGGACAAATTCTGCACAAGAACTCATCACAAAAAAGCATGGAAAGTGGATGCCCTATCCTTCAGCTGGAAAAACCTGTCCGTCTATGCCTTTCCCCCTCTGCCTCTACTCTCCAAGGTCTTACTAAAAGTCAGACAGGAAAAACCAAAAATGATCCTAGTTGCTCCGGACTGGCCTCTCCAGCACTGGTACCCACTTCTAAGGAATATGTCTCATCTTCTTCCATGGTACTTGCCTCAAATACCTCATCTACGGTCTCAGCAGAACTATCAAATTCTGCACACTCGGCTCCACACTCTGAATCTTGCAGTATGGCTGATCAACTAATTATTCAAATAACACCTCTCAGTAAATCTGTGATGGATGTCATTTTGGAAGCCAGAAGGCCTAGTACTAGAAAATCTTATGCAGGTAAGTGGAATAGATTCTGTGCTTGGAACTAAGCACAAGGAATGGACACAGCAAAGTCCAATATTCCTCAGATTTTACAATATTTGACTGAGATGCTTGACAAGGGCCTATCTTTCTCTTCAATAAAAATCCATGCCTCTGCCATCTTGGCTCATTACAACACAGAGCCTCCCCTCTTTTCTCATCCTCTGCTTAAACAGTATCTTAGTGGGGCCAAAAATTTAAGGCCTCCCAGAAGATCACCAACTCCTGCATGGGACCTCAATTTTGTGCTGGAAAAACTCACCCTGCCTCCTTTTGAAGCAGCAGCTACTGCGGATATAAAATTTCAATTTTGGAAAACAGCTTTTCTCTTGGCAGTCACTTCAGCAGGAAGGTTTTCAGAACTACAGGCTCTCATGGCAGTGGAGCCTTTTATTATATTTTACCCGGACAGGGTGTCCCTCAGAACCAATCCTCCTTTTACGCCTAAGGTGTGGTATCCAGTGTGGCTCTTAACCAGACCATTCAATTGCCAACATTTTACCCAAATCCACAGAACAAGGGGGAGCGGATTCTGCATTCACTGGATGTACACAGACAGCTAAGATTCCACTTAAACAGGACCAAATCTCTAAGAAAGACTGAGCAACTACTTGGTAGCATTTGCTGCAGGGTCAGAGGGGAAGGCTATATCAAATTAGACTATTTCTAAGTGGATAAGCCACTGCATTCGTTTCTGCTACTTGCACCATGGTAAACCTCTGCCCAAGGGGATCAGATCACATTCCACCAGGGCTGCCTCTACTTCAGCAGTTTTTCTCAGAGGGGTTCCAACCAGAGACATTCTAGAAGCTGCTACTTGGAGCTCTGTTCATACCTTCACAAAGCATTATCATTTACCTCTCTTCTCCAAACCCAGGGCAGGCTTTGCCACTGCAGTTCTGCAGGGCCTTATAGCCGCTCATAATGCTGTTTAGTTCCATCCTCCCATCCGTAGCTTTGGGATTCTACCCAAATGTAATGACTGCAACAGTGAAACACGAAGAACATAGTACAGCTGTGTACACTTACCATAAATGTAGATGTTCGAGTATATTCACTGTTGCAGTCCGGCATACCCACCCATCCCCCTTTCTATACCTTTTCTTTCCTTCACTATACTCAAAAGCCTTTGGTGTATTTGCTTTTAGTTGAAGGTAAAGTTTGTTTCTAAAAGTGCATTTATTTATATTTACTGTTTATTTTTATATATATATCTATCTATCTATCTATATATATATATATATATATATATATATATTTGTCTGTAGATATATATATATATTTGCTCCCCATTTGGGTGGGCACCTGACATCTGGGGCAAGAAAAACTGAATAAAATGGTGTCGGCTGCATGTTTTATACCCCTGACGACCTGACCTCATGGAAGAGGAGACAGCAACCGACGCAGAACCCAAGACTGTTATTCAGGCCGACTGAGGGCAACCTGCCAGCTGGTTACCCAAATGTAATGACTGCAACAGTGAATACACTCGAACATCTACATTTTTGGTAAGTGTACACAACTGTACTTTCTCAATCTCCGTATTCCGCAATGGCTTCGGTAAGCCATCCGACTACCGTCAGACTACCAATATTCCAAAAAAACATAAGGATAAAGACAGACCGCACTGGTTCAGTGCTGCCGACGACACTTCCATTAAGCTAATCGCCAATTCGCTGGTACTCAGTGAGGAGCTTTCTTATCCCCCAATGCCCACTTCACTGGATTTGCAGGCTTCTACCGAGACCTGTTTGGAGTCCGGTATGCAGCGAGACTCTTCTTGGACTATGGCACCGGCAGATGTCTCTACCTTGGATAGGTCCGGAGCCGCTGAGCAGGCACCGGCTTTTGAGGAAGTTCTTCATACTACTGATGTTCGACTCGGACAACTACAGTTCTGTCTAAAACTACCGAATTTCTAAGGCCAAGAGTACGCTCTACGCCTAGAAAACCGACCAAAGCTCATGCACCTACTCCCTTGCCACAAAATAAAATGCTTGGAATGGGAGAAGACCTTATTATGCTGATATGGGGAAGTCAGCCTTCCCCTGCTAAGAGAAAAAGGGACTAGTCCCCCCAGCAGCTTCAACAGACCAAGAGTCCGACGACTCTGAGGTTTCTGATTCTGAAGACATGACCTTGTCTGCTTATGAGGATTCTGATGCAGTGAAATCCATTCCCTCTGCCTCTCCTCCAGTGTATTTCTCTTTTGGTGAAACCTTACATACTTTAACAGAGCATTTCCACTGGCAATGCCGAGACTATCCTCAGTCCAAAAAGAGAATTTCTAGACTTGCCACAACACAGGCCTTTACCAGTACCAGCAGTCCTGAAAGTTGTTAATCTCTTTATGGAATCCAGTTTTACTCCTGATACTTTACCCCCTGCCCCTAGGAAACCAGACAGGTACTACAGTGTACCTGACTCTCTCAAATTTCTTTTCAAAAATCGTACCCCAGAGATAATTTCCGAGGGGCCTAAAGGTATCGAGGCAACTACAGCTATGAATCCCACCCCTTCGGACAGGGATTCCCAAGCTTTGGACAGATGGGGTAAGAAAGTATATACCTCTGCGGCTCTTGCCATTTGGGCTTTGAATTGTCAGTTTCACATGCTGAAGTACCAACGACATATTGTGGAACTTGTTATGTAAAAAATAGCTACCTTTACAGACTCTGCAGAAAATAAAGAATTGCAAGAGCTTATGCATTCTGCAAGCCAAGTCAGCAAGCATACATTGCAGTGTGGCTTTGACACCCTAGAAGCATTTTGCAGGGCAGCAGTCACTGGTTCTGTACTGAGAAGGCATGCTTGGCTTAAGGAGCAGACCTTGCCAGATCATGTCAAATCCAAGTTACTAGACCCTCCTTTGAACAAGGACAATCTGTTTGGCACCAAAGCAGAAGAGGTTCTTAAAAAGATGGAAGAAAAAGCTAAATCTATGCAGACAGTCAAAGAATTCTTACAAGTACAGCCTCCTAGATTCAATAGGCATTGCCCCTCGAAACATTGGTCCTTTCCAGTCCCCTCAAGGCCATCTCAAACTAGACCCAGGGGAAACGGACCTCCCAGACTACAGTCTCTGGGTATGCAGAGATCTAAGCAATGGAGTGCTTCCACCTCTAAAGCAGGGAGTGCTAAACCAGCCCCTAATGGAAAGAATTCCCAATGACTTCTCAACTGCACCCCCCCCCTCCTCTGCCCAAATGCTCATGCCCTTAGGAGGAAAACTTGCCCTTCATGCAAAAAACTGGATTCCCATCACCAAAGACCATTGAGTCTTAACATTGTATCCCAGGGGTACAGATTTTACTTCCACTCACTGCCAACCCCAAAAGGGTTCCCAGACTTCCCTCTAAGCCAGTGAGCAGAGGCTCAAAACCAAGTCCAATCGCTGCTCTCTATAAGGGCAATTCATCTGGTTCCTGCAGCACATATAGGTCAAGGATTCTATTCCAGACTTTTCCTGGTACCCAGAAAAGAGGGCACTTGGCGGCCAATCCTAGATCTTTCAGTTCTCAACACCTTCCTGGTGGTACCGAAATTCAAAATGCTCACCCTGCAGCTTCTACCTATGCTAGCCAATGATGCCTGGTTAGTCACCCTAGACTTAAAAGAAGCCTATCTGCACATCCCTGTAATGGAGTCATGCAGAAAATATCTACTCTTCAGGGCAGAATGTATGCATTATCAGTTCTCTGCACTTTCCTTTGGCTTGTCCACTGCTTCCAGAGTATTCTAAAATGGCTCCATCCATTGCTTGCTGCAGATGGAGAAATATTCAAATTCACCCATACTTGGACGACTGCCTGATTCAGGCATGCATTCAGGAAATGCTGATGTTCATCGTGTTTCACTGTTGCAGTCATGACTGTAGGGTTGTCCCCTGCCGGCAGGCAGTACTCTGTCGGCCAGAATCCCAAAGTCTGGGTCCAGCTTCGGCTGTTCAGCCATGCTCCCTGACGTCAGAGCGCCAGGAGTACAAAGCTGACAGCCGATGCCATGTTCTCCAGTCTTTCTTGCCGTGCAGTGATAGCAGTTCGCAAGTGCCGGTCGGCTGACTCCTGACATTTTTTTATAAACGTACTTCAGTCCGAAGACTTTCTTCTCCTACTCAAAGCTAAGTACCCCGTTGGGGAAACTTTTTTCTTGCTCCAGTCCGATGTCAGAAAAAGTTAATTGTATTTCATGTGGGAAGCAAATACCTCATAAGGATTTTCATTCTTACTGTATTCCTTGCTTAGGCCCTGACCACGACGTAGCTAGTTGTCGGTTTTGTGCTAGATTCAATCAACGCATTAACGAAGGTACGATTTTGCATTTCATTACTTCGTAGGTGTTTTAATTATAAAATGTCGCCGGATACGGTTCCGCTACCGGAGTTCACAAACGCAAGGATAAAGACAGGCCTCCGAGGTCCAAATCAGACGATGTTGTACAAGCAGAGCCAGCTTCAGGTTCGCCGTCAGTGAGGCGCTTTTGCAGCCCCTGTCGTCGGCCATTTCGGAACCGATGGCCGAAACAGACTCCCACAAGGAGCCAGCTAGGCTTTTGAATATTTCTGTTGCTGGACCTTCGGACAATGCTCCGGATGGGTCCGGAGCCGCTGTGCAGGTACCGGCTTCCGAAGGGGTTTTCAGGCCTACTCAGCTTCTAATACAGACAAAGCCAAAGACAAAGGCAAAGACTCCTTCCAAATCAAAGACTGCAGCCCAGGCCTCTTCTGATCCGGCACCCAAGTCTCAGAAACAGTTACTTAAGATGGCGGAGGACTTACTTACTATGATTAGGGGTTCACATCCCCCTCCAGATAAAAGGCCAAGGCAGGAAGTTTATTATGACTCCTCTGATCAGGCTTCTGTTTCTTCAGTTTCTTCTTCTGACCAGGAATATTCTTTCCCTCCTTATGAGGATTCTGATGCTGAGGAATCCATTCCTTCAGCTTCTCCCCCTGAGGATTTCTCTTTTGGGGAAACTTTGCATGAAATGAGGGAACATTTTCACTGGGAAGGACAGGAGTACTCTGAATCTAAGAAAAGACTAAGGGATTTTCTTCTTCCCCAAAATAGACCCCTGGCTGTTCTTCCTATTTTGGATATTGTGGATGATGCTTTTTCGGAGGCTAACTTAACTCCTGACTCTTTTCCTCCAGCTCCTGTTAAGCCAGACAGATATTATAGGGTTCCTGATTCACATCAGTTTTTATACAAGAATCCTACTGCTGACCCTGAAACCATTTCTCAGGGTCCTAAGGGGGTTAAGGCCGCTTCTGCTAAAAACCCCATTCCCACTGAGAAGGATTCCAGATCTTTAGAAAGATGGGGCAAAAAAAGTGTACACTTCTGCTACTTTATCTATTAGGGCTTTAAATTCATATGCTGAAATACCAGCAATTTCTCCTGTCTGTATTAAAACAAAAGCTAACTTCCATTTCCGCCTGTGCAGATAAGGAATTACAGGACTTATTACATGCCACTGAACAAGTTGGGAAGCATGGTTTACACTGTGGCTTTGATGCCTTAGAGGCTTCTTGTAGGGCTGCAGCTTCTGGCAAAGTCATTAGAAGGCATGCATGGTTAAAGGAACAAAATTTGCCAGATCAAGTAAAAGCTAAATTATTGGATGCTCCTGTTGAGCATAATGTTTTGTTTGGACCTAAGGCTGAAGAGGTGATAAAGAAGATGGAGGACAAGGCAAAATCCATGCAAACAGTTAAAGATTTCTTACAAGTACAGCCACCCAGATTTAGTAGGAATTGGCCTACAAAAAATTGGTCCTTTCCCAATTCAGACAGGCCTCAGAGGGGTAGATACAGACGCTCCCGAGGAAGGCCTCAAACGCAAGCCTCTTATAGACCAAGACAGTGGATTGCTTCCACCCCTAGGGGAGGAGAGGACAGGTCGCAAGCTCATAGAAAACAGACTCAATGACTCCCTGTGTTGGGCTGCAGGAACTTCTTGCCTGGAAGCCCCTCGGAGGAAAACTTTATCTTTTTCACCTAAATTGGACTCGTATAACCCAAGACAAGTGGGTTCTGGATGTGGTTTCAAGAGGTTACAAATTCCATTTTCATACCCTACCAAGACCAAGCGGATGGCCAGATCTTCCAAAACATCAATGGTGAGAGGCCTTAAACCAGGTGGAAGCTCTCTTGGCTATGAAAGCCATAGAACTAGTTCCACTTTCAGAGAGGGGACAAGGTTTTTACTCAAGGCTCTTTCTTGTCCCCAGGAAGCAAAATTCTTGGAGACCCATTCTGGATCTGTCAATCTTGAACACTTTCCTCGAGATACCAAAATCCAAGATGCTTACTCTACAGCAGCTACTTCCAATGCTGACCAAAAATGCATGGATGGTAACTTTGGATTTAAAGGAGGCATATTTATACATTCCCATCAGGCAGGAATGCAGAAAATACCTCAGGTTCAAGGCCGGATCGAGGCACTATCAATTCTCTGCGCTGCCCTTTGGATTGTCTACTGCGCCCAAGGTCTTCAAATGCCTGGCTTCAGTAGTAGCTTATTGCAGACTCAAGGGAATTCAAATTTACCCTTATCTGGATGACTGTCTTATTCAGGAAGACAGCAAGGATGTCTTACTCCAGCATCTGGAGTTTGTTCAGAATCTTCTCAAGTTCCTGGGATTCACAGTAAACATAAAAAAGTCAAATTTGACACCTTCACAACAGATAATTTTTCTGGGCGCTTCTCTAAACACAACAACCCAGATGGCATTTCTGACATACGAAAAACAATTACAGCTGGCTTCAACTTTCAAAACCTTGGCAACATTAACTCTGCTATCTGCAAGGAGATTCCTGCAGGCTTTGGGTTACATGGCCTCCTGCATCCTTCTTGTACCATATGCAAGACTACTTATGAGGAAAATACAGTGGTACCTAAAAAGTGTATGGTCTCAGCATTGCCACAGTTTAGACATACAGATCTCCGTCCTGCCTTGTCTTCAAAAGGAATTCCTTTGGTGGTCCAAGGCATGTACTCTAAACAAAGGAAAACCCTTCTGTCTGCCTCCTGCCACTCAGATACTAACCACGGACGCCTCAGATTATGCATTGGGAGCCCATTTTCAGGGCAGCTGTCTGCAGGGCCTTTGGACAAAGGATCAGAAGCACCTGCATATCAATTTAAAGGAAATGTTAACCATTCAGAAAGCTCTATTGGCCTTCAGGAATCTTCTACAACCAGGACAACTACTGATACGGACAGACAACACCACAGTTATGTGGTACATAAGCAAGGGGGATCTCATTCCTATCCCCTTTGCAGACTAGCCATGAATCTTTGGAACACAGCTCTAGCTTGCAAACTGGACCTTCAAGCTCAGTTTCTACCAGGGAAGCAAAACTTCCTGGCAGACAGTCTGAGCAGAAACCTATCGGACCCACACGAATGGATGCTGGACACCGAAATATTCAAGATGATTACAGCAGTCTGGGGATGTCCTCACATAGACCTCTTTGCATCCCATCTCAATCAACTACAGATTTTTTGCACCAGGACATTCCACAAACTAGCTTGGAAAGTGGATGCACTATCATTCAGTTGGAGAAACCTCTCAGGGTATGCCTTTCCGCCTCTTCCTCTTCTTCCACGGGTATTATTAAAGATCAAACTGGACAAGCCCAAGATGATGATCTTGCTGGCCCCAAATTGGCCTCGACAGTTTTGGTACCCAACACTGAAAAACCTTTGCTTGGAGCCCCCTTGGGTTTTACCACAGACTCCGAACCTTTTGTCCCAACACCAGGGTCAGGTTCTGCACTCCCATGTCAAAACTCTCAGCCTGGCGGCCTGGTTAATCCAGGGTCTTTGATTCATTCTCTCCTACCCAAGCAGGTTATGGATGTCATTTTAGAAGCCAGACGTCCTAGCACTAGAAAATCTTATGCAGGGAAATGGAAAAGATTTTGTTCCTGGATGCAGGCTCAGGATTCTGATCCTCTTACTCCTAACATTCCTCTGATTTTACTTTACCTGACAGACCTCTTACATAAGGGTCTCTCTTTCTCTTCTATAAAGATACATGCCTCTGCTATTTCTGCTCATTATAATACAGACCCTCCAATCTTTTCCCACCAGCTCATGAGACAGTTTCTCAGAGGAGCTAAGAACTTAAGGCCCCCCCAGATCTCCACCCATTCCTGCTTGGGATCTCAACTATGTTTTGGAAAAACTCACCTTACCTCCTTTTGAGCCTGCTGCCACAGCTGACATCAAGATTTTATCTTGGAAGACAGCTATCCTGTTAGCTCTGACCTCTGCCAGGAGAGTCTCGGAGTTGCAAGCTCTCATGGCTGTGGAACCTTATATTATTTTTCATCAAGACAGGTGGCTAAGGTGATTTCCAAAGTGGCTTTAAATCAAACTATTCACTTGCCAACTTTTTCCCCACTCCTCAAAATAAGGGGGAAAGGATCTTGCATTCCTTGGATGTACACAGACAGCTACGTTTTTACTTGGACAGAACTAAGGACATCAGGAAATCAGAGCAATTGTTTTTCTTATGCTTCAAGTTCCCATGGTAAAGCTATTTCAAAACAGACCATTTCCAAATGGATTGCTCATGGAATCAGATTTTGCTATTCACAACATGGAAAGCAAATACCAGGGACTATAAGGACTCACTCTACCAGAGCTGCTGCCACTTCAGCAGCCTTCCTCAGAGGAGTTCCTACCAAGGACATTTTGGAAGCTGCAACTTGGAGTTCAATGCATACTTTTTCTAAGCACTACAGTCTACCTCTTTACCCTAAGTATAGGGCAGGCTTTGCTTCTGCAGTCTTGCAGGGCCTTTTAGCCGCCCCCTCTACTTTATGACCACCTCCCTTTTATTCTGCTTTGGGATTCAACCCTACAGTCATGACTGCAACAGTGAAACACGATGAACATAGTACAGTTGTGTACACTTACCATAAATGTAGATGTTTGAGTGTCTTCACTGTTGCAGTCTGGTTTCCCTCCCTCCTGTCCTCTTATTTTTTATTTTGTGTGGTTCCTTTTTTCACCCTTCTGAGGTGTATTTGCAAAGGGTATGGGACCTTATTCATTTTGGAACTCCTGACATCTGGGGCAAGAAAAACTGGAGAACATGGCGTCGGCTGTCAGCTTTGTACTCCTGGCGCTCTGACGTCAGGGAGCATGGCTGAACAGCCGACGCCGGACCCAGACTTTGGGATTCTGGCCGACCGAGTACTGCCTGCCGGCAGGGGAGAACCCTACAGTCATGACTGCAACAGTGAAGACACTCGAACATCTACATTTATGGTAAGTGTACACAACTGTACTTTGCAGCATCTGACATTTGTAAAAAACCTACTAACCTCCCTTGGGTACACCATCAATGAAAAGTCAAAACTAGTCCCCAGTCAAAAGATTGTATTCCTGGGAGCAAGCTTGGACACAGCATCCCAGGTGGCATTCCTCACTCCAGAAAAACAAGCCTATCTAACAGGCTATTTTACTCAAATGGCCACCAGAACCCAGCTATCCGCAAGGAAAATCTTGCAAGACCCTAGGGTTTATGGCCTCATGCATCCTACTAATTCCATATGCCAGACTGCATATGAGGAAAGTTCAGTGGTACTTAAAAGGTCTTTGGTGCCAACATTCTCAGGACCTGGAAACTGCCATTCCCATAATACCCTGTCTAAGGACAGGGTTTCTTTGGTGGGTAGCAGCATGCAGCCACAACAAGGGGCTGCTCCTTACCCAATCCCATGCCGCCCAGACCCTCACCACAGACACGTCAGACTATGCTTGGGGGGGTACACATGGGCTCCAGTGGCCCTCAATGCACTTGCCGTCCAAGTCAAATGCATCTGCACATCAACCAGAAAGAGATGCTGGCTGTGCAGCACGCACTGACAGCTTTCAGATCCCTACTCTCACCAGGACACCTGCTAATAAAAACGGACAACACCACAGTTATTTGGTACATCAACAAGCAGGGTGGGAACCCACTCTTACCCACTCTGCAGGCTAGCCATGGCCCTGTGGAACATGGCCTTGGACATGCAGGTACATCTGCAAGCTCAATTCCTGCCAGGCAAACAAAACTCACTGGCAGATGATTTAAGCAGAAATCTCCTAGACCCACATGAGTGGCAACTAGAGCCACGCACCTTCAACCTTCTGATTCAGAAATGGGGGACACCAGAGGTGGATCTCTTTGCCTCCCCCTGCAATCACCAGCTTAGAAGGTTCTGCACCAGGACACCTCACAGCAGGGCCTAGAAAGTGGATGCCTTATCCTTCCAGTGGGTAAATCTCTCAATTTAAGCCATTCCCCCATGCCCCTCCTCTCAAGAGTATTGCTCAAGATAAGACAGGGCATACTAAGGACAATTCTGATTGCCCCAGACTGGCCACGCCAACACTGGTACCCACTCCTGAGAAGGCTGTCACCAGTGCCATTCAGGCACCTACATCAGAACACAACCCTGCTCTCTCAGCAGGGGGGACAGATCTTGAATCTGCAACTGCAAACCCTAAATCTTGCAGCCTGACTTATTCCTTGAATTCTCCCCCAGTAACCCGCCAAAGCAAGCAGGTGCTGGACGTCACCCTTGAAGCCAAACGACCCAGTACAAGGAAATCCTATGCTGATAAGTGGAAAAGGTACTGCTCCTGGATTCAATCTAAAGGAGAGGACACAACTCTGCCCTCCCTGCCTCTAATCCTGGATTACCTAGCAGATCTACTCCACAGAGGCCTATCCTTCTCCATTAAGATCCATGCCTCTGCCATTTCGGCTCATTACAACACTGAGCCACTTCTCTTCTCTCACCCTCTTATCAAACAGCTCCTGAGAGGGGCAAACAAGGCTGCCCAAGGGGAGCACCCAACTCTGCTTGGGACCTTAACTTTTTACTGGGAAAGCTCACGCTACCCCCCTTTGAGCCGGCAGCATCAGCAGAGTTAAAATTCCTCTCTTGGAAAGCAGCCTTGCTTTTTGCCATCACTTCAGCTAGAAGAGTGTTTTAGCTACAAGCACTTATGGCCATGGAACCCTTCATTATTTTCCATGCTGACAGGGTCTCACTCAGGATTAACCCTTTATGCGTAAAGTGGTGTCCAGTGTGGCTCTTAACCAATCTAGCCATTTGCCTACCTTCTTGCCAAATCCTCAAAATAAAGGGAAACGGTCCTGCACTCCTTGGATGGGCACCGACAGCTCAGATTCTACCTTGATAGGACTAAGCCCTTCTGAAAATCTGACCAGTTACTAGTCAGCCTTGCAACAGGGGCAGAGGGCATGGCCATTTCAAAGCAAACAGTTTCCAAATGGGGTAGCACATTGCATCCATTTCTGCTACAAGCACCATGGGAAACCAGCCCCTCAGGGGGTCCAGAACACATTCCACTTGGGCAACTTCTACCTCTACAGCATCCCTCAGTGGAGTCCCTACCAGAGACATCCTGGAAGCTGCTACTTGGAGTTCTGTACACACCTTCACCAAGCATTACCACCTGCATTTCTTTTCCAAATCCAGGGCAGGTTTTGCAACAGCAGTCCTGCAAGGCATTCTAGCCATCCCTAACTCTTCCTGACTGCCTCCACCCTTCTTCAGCTTTGGGAATCTACCCGAGTGTGATGACTGCAACAGTGAAACACGGAGAACATAGTACATTTGTGCACACTTACCAGAAATGTAGATGTTCGAGCGTATTCACTGTTGCAGTCCTGGTTTCCCTCTCTCCAGCCCCCTGGTTCTCTCTTTCTCTCTCTTAGCTGTCTGTGCCTTTCACTACCCTCCCCCTTTTCAGGTGTATTGGTATTTACTTTTCACTGGTGGTGTTTTCCCCCACCATAACTTAGCTCCCTGTTGGGGGCTCCTGACATTTGGGCCAAGAAAAACTGATATAATGACGTCGGCTGTCTGTTTTTATACCCCTGACGACCTGACGTCAGTCCTGGAGCGACAGCGTCTCACACAGAAATACCATGTCTCTGGTATTCGGGCCAACTGAGGGCTACCTGCAGTCAGATAACCCAAGTGTGATGACTGCAACAGTGAATACACTCAAACATCAACATTTATGGTAAGTGTACACAACTGTCCTTTCTTAATAGGGAGCTTTTTCTTGGAGCTTCCTTCATTTTTACATTAAACTTGTGATCTAACTGTATTGTCATCAGTTAAATGTTACCGATTACTCCTTTAACTCCAGACTGAAGTTCACCGTAGGTTTCTTGGTTTAGGTTTGGGAAGCACATTTGCAAGATTTCAGACTTCAAGTGCAGTAGTCTCCATTCCAGATGAAGCAGTATAAATCTCTGCAGATATGTTTATCTATGCATTCACTTTTCATTAGTGTTCATATTGGCTCGCAAAACTTATATGAAGTAGTTAACTTCATTTGATCATCAACCTGTAGGTTTCGGATCTGATACGGATCCGAGCTGGCAGCGTACCAAGCTAAAGATCCGAGCTCCAAGCTCCTCCCCCTTACCCGTACTACACTGTAATCTCCTTCCAATCCTCCGATCTCATTTGCCGCGGCTTTGCCAAGATGGGATCTTTGAGCTCCAGGCAGGTAAAGTGGGTTTGTTTTCACCAAACTTTAGCTGTGCGCTGTGTTAGTGTGTGTGTAGTTAGTTAATTTTTCCCTGTTTAACCCTCGGGTTTCCATAAAAAAAAATATATATATATATATATATATATATATATATATATATATATATATATATATATAACCCTAGTGTAGGCCCCCCTTCACGCCCTTGGTGTGTGTGTGCGTTTGGCTAGTTAGCCTTGTTTAGTGTAGGTGGCTATGTCGGAGTCGCAAAAACTGATCTTTTCTAAATGCACAGAGTGTGGCTTTAAGCTGTCAACGGCCGATGGTCACACACTGTGTGTGGTTTGTTTAGGGGTTCCACACCTTACTTCGGGCTGCAAGATATGCGCAGCCTTCAACCCTCGGGCCCTGCGGGATCGCAGGACCAAGCTGATTCTGGCTGGTCTTCTCCCAGCAGAACCAGCAACCACTTCATCTTCTTCAGCCACAGCTGTGGCTGTTCAAGCTTCTGGCCCTCCTCCCCTGTCCGGGACTCCCACTCCCACCTCAAAACAGGGCGATAGAGAGGCCAGGAAGGAGAAAGCATAAAGAGAAGGCTAGAGAAAGAGAAAAAGAGAAATAAAGACAAGGAGAGGGTTGCAAGAGACAAGCGGACTCGGATCCACCCCCCCCCCTTCTAAAGTAGTCTCCACACTGGAAAAAGTTACTAGGCCATCTTCCCCTCAGCTCCAGTCTCCAAAATTCTCCCTGGAGCCAGAGGAGGAGGCTTGGCCCGCTTTGAGGTCATCCTCACATCTGCCCTCCCGTCCGGTGTCGGTGGCGTCCTCCAGATCCACAAGGAGCCTCTCTGAAGCTGACATGGACCTGATGATGAGAAGGTTCTTGCAGACTCAATTGCAGATGGTTGCTGGCTCCCCCTCCTGCCGGAGCGGGGAGTTCGACTCCGTCGTTTGCCCCAATAGCTCCTTCTCCGATCTATCCCTGGGTTTCGGAGTCCCTGGATCCGAGGAGCCCCCGGCATCAGGAGGTCGGCGCCGATGGTTGCTCTAACCTCAGCGCGGGCCATGCTCTCGAGTCTGTCAGATCCTATGTCAGATCCGAGCTCTCGGAGTAGAGATCTGGGCGTGGGATCCGAGGTGATGTGTGTCATCGCCCTGTTGTGGTCGGGGCATACCATTCCTCTGGGTCTGTTCTGGGCTCTGCTCCAATCCCCTTGTAGGATCTGAGGGGCACGGCTACCCGCCCCACCAGTTTCAAGGAAGCCGGTTCCCTTTCGGCCTTTGTTGTGGAAGGGGTACTCTCAGGAGGGTCGAGACCCCTCGCTCTTTCCTCTGAGTCCGCCCCTGCTCCCTTGCAGTTGAGTGTCTTCTATCGTCCAGTCCTCCCAGGGACAGCCTGTGTCTGGTACGCCCCATATGGTTCCCCTCAAGGAATATGAGACTGTTTGTGAGCCCTCCCCGAATAGCCCCCCTCCCCCCAGGAGGTCCCTTGCAAATGTTAGTGCAAGAGGAGGCACATGGACTCCCCCAAGTCCCTCACTGAGGATACTGACTTGGAGGAAGGGGAAAGCTCCCCCCAGATTGCCCCCCGAAGACATCTCCTTTGGAGACTTAATGGAAATTCTGTGCCGGGGGGGAGGGGCTGGTCTGCCCAAAGCCTTCCTCGGACGGGTCGGTATTTCTGGAGGCGTTTGGCGCAGGCCCATATAGCTCTTGGGTGTCCACCCCCCCAGCTGATCCTCTGGTGGACCTCATTGCCACCAGAGCTTGGTAGGAACCGGACACTGTAGAGCCAATGCCCAAATGGCCAGATAAAGTATTGAGCCCTCCTGCTGATAACCCACATGGAGTAAGGGTTCCCCAATTGATGCCATGGCGGTGGCGGTGGCCACCAAAAAGGAACTTGCCCAGGAAAGTTCCTTGGTCCATCCTCCGGACAAGAAGTCTAGGTCGATGGATAGTCTTGGAAAGTAGACGTTTGCTTCTGCTACCTTTGCAGTAAGGGCGCTGAACTACATGGCCTACGTGATTAGACTTAAGTGCGACCGTGTGAAAGAGTATGCGGAGTCTCCCCCAGAGTCCATTTCGGCCGAGGATAAATGGTCATTCTCGGCTCGTATGGCCTCTCTTAAGATACATCCATGCGTTTACTCTGTCACACCTCAAAGGTAGCCACTAGGGCGGCTGGGTCCGGTATTGCCATGAGGCGTCATGCCTGGCTCCGGCTTTGAGATTTTTCGGAACCTTTCAAGGCATCCTTCGCGAATGCCCCTTTTGATGGTTCGACCCTGTTCGGGGAGACCATCCGAGACACGCTAGTCCAGAGTGAGAAGAATGGGAAAACGCTGTTGGCTGTCGGATCCGCTTTTCCAACACTCAAAGGTCCTTCTCCAGGAACCAGCAAGGGCAGAAGAAGTTGTGGTTCCAGAAGTCTCAGCATTCTCGAAACGCACTGGACTCCTCCTCCCCTAGAGGCAGAGGGGGACAAGGTGGATGCCGGCACAAAGGCAGAGGGGGACCGAAGAACTTCTGGTCACGGGAACCCTTTTCCGATCGACCCCACGCAGCAGCCCTGAGGGGTTGCCAGACTGCCTCCACTCTGAAGGCAGTCGGGGGGGGGGGGGTTCGTGGCACCTAGCTCAATGGGAGTCCATAACATCAGATCGCTGGGTGCTTCAAATAATCCAGAGGTTATTCCATTCCCTTCATAAACAGTCCCCTATCCACAAGGCGCCTCCCGGACGTCCCACCCCCCTCAAAGGGAGGTGGCAGCTTTGGAAATAGAAAAACTGCTAGGCAAAAGAGCTACCCAGCTGGTGCCCCCAGACCAGTCCAGATCAGGCATCTATTCCAGGTTCTTTTTGGTGCCAAAAAAGCGGGGGACTTGAGGCCGATTCTTGACCTATCCACGATGAACCTGTCTGTTGCCAAGGAGAAGTTCCGGATGGTCACATTACAATCCATCCTGCCGTTCTTGCAGGAGGAAGACTGGATGTGCTTGGTAGACTTCAAGGTTACGTAATACCATATCCTGATGGACAGGCGATCCAGGAGGTTCCTCCGCTTTTGGCTAGGAGCCAGTCACTACCAGTTCAAAGTCCCTACTCTTTGGTCTCACCACAGCCCCCATGGTGTTTACCAAGGTTATTCCCATACCTGGAAAACTGGCTCCTCACCACCCCCACCAGGCATCAACTTGTGCTAGCCAGAAATTCCTTTCTTCAGTTGTCTAATCTGCTGGGTATTAAAATAAACCTCAAGAAGCCAAGTCCTGTCTTCAGCCTATTCAGATTCTGGACTTCATATGGGCAAGAATAGATTCTCCTCAGGCCGAGGATATTTTTGACCCCAGACAGACTTCGGAGCCTGACCCTTCATGTCTTGGTGCTTCTTCAGACTCCTTCGCCCCCAGCAGAGTTGGTCCTGAGAGCCCTAGGGTCCATGGCAGCAGCTATAAATCTGGTTCCTTGTGCACGTCTGCATATGAGAGTGTTAGTGGTCGTTACAAGTTCAGTGGTCTTTGTTACATCAGCCCCTAGACTTCCCGATCCCTCTAAGCAAGGTTTGCAAAGCTTCTCTCATGTGGTGGCTTCAATCCCAGGATCTGCAAGGAGGACACCCCTTTGTTACACCTCCGCCCCAAGCCATGGTGACAACGGATGCCTCCCGCTTCGGGTTGGGGGGGGCATTGCTTGGGCAGGACTGTCCAAGGCACGTGGACCCCAAGTGAGACCGTTCTGCATATCACTGTTCTAGAGATGAGAGCAGTCCTTTTAGTGTTGCAGGCCCTTCATGCTTCTCTCCCTCTGGGAACTATTGCGATTCAGTCAAGACAATATGTCAGTGGTCTGATATATCAACAAACAGGGGGGAACCAGGTCCTATCCAGTTTGTCGAGAGGCCATGAGAGTGTGGGAATGGGCAGTCTCCAGCCATTTTCTGATAGCAACGCACATCCCGGGTCGATCCAATATTTTGGCAAACAAACTGAGCAGGACAATCCTTTTGCCATACGAGTAGTCTCTGAACCCTTATGTAGCGGAACAGATCTTCCTCAAGTGGGGTCAGCCGTCCAATGCGAAGTGCAGCGAGTTTTTCGCTCTGATTCCCCCTCGGGGGGGGGGGGGAGCCCTCAGAGACGCTGTTGTCCATGCTTGGCCACCTGGTGGCCTTTATGCATATCCCCCGCTTCCTCTCATGACAAAATTCTTAAAGAAAGCTTGGCGATTGTGGAGCAGGATTATCCTCATAACCCCATTCTGGCCTCATCAGATCTGGTTTCCCTGCCTATGGTCTCATCTAGTAGCTCTGCCCTAGATATTGGATCCCATTCCGGATCTCATTCGTCATCCCACAGGAATTCCTCCACTGAATCTGGACAGCCTCAAGCTTACTGCTTGGTTGCTCTAGTTTCATTAATTGCCAGGACTCCCGGTCTCTCTTCCCCCTGTTAAGTCCATTCTGGTAGCGGCACACAAGTCCTCTACCAGGAAGGTATAGTGTAGTAAATGGATGCATTTTTCTCATTTGGGGTTCTCAGACAAATTGGGATCCCTTTACCGCTCCTATTCCAGCGGTGGTAGATTTTTTGTCTCAAATCTTCCAGCAAGGGGCCAGCTCTTCCACAGTGAAAGTTCAGCTGGCGGCTATATCCCATTTTCATGCAGGAGAGAGTTCAGGTTCTCTAGCTGCTGCCAGAATTTGTAAGACCGTTATCAAAGGTACATTTTTACTGAGACCTCCTATCAAACATCCTTCTCCTCCATGGGATTTGACCTTGGTTTTTTAGGCTTTAATTGCTTTAGTAGTCGAACCTGCAGCATCAGTTGATTTGAAATTCTTGTTGTGGAAGACAACTTTCCTGGTAGCTATCACTTCAGTTAGAAGAGTGTCGGGAGCTTCAAGCCTTATGTATGAAACCCCCGTACCTAGTGTTTCATAAGGATAGGGTGTCTCTAGGGACTAACCCTTCTTTCCTTCCTAAAGTTGCTTCGAAGTCAAACATTAACCAGTCTACTAATCTACCTTTCAAAATAAAGGAGAATACAAACTTCATTTGATGGATGTTCACAGACAGTTACGCTTTTACTTACATAGGTCTAAACCCTTCCATAAGTCTGATCAGCTTTTTGTTTCATTTGCTAAACCCTTTTTAGGGAAACCAGTTTCAAAGGTGACTCTTGCTAGATGGATCTCACTTTGTATTTTACAGGCATACAGAGAACATGGATTACCAGAACCAGAAGGGGTTTCATGCTCATTCTACTCGTTCTATGGCTACTTGTGCTGCATTCTGGTCTAGAGTTTGCTGCATTCTGGTCTAGAGTTTCCCTGGATGACATTTGATGTTCATCGCGTTACCCTGCTGCAGTCATCACAATTGGGTTATCCTGTTGTCAGGCGGTCCCGCAGTCAGCCTGAATTCCAGTGTCTTGGTCCGGCGTCGGTTGCTGTCGCTTCTTCCCTGATGTCAGTGCACCAGGGGTATATAAGAGGCATCCGACGCCATTTTCTTCAGTCTTTCTTGCCGCGCGGTGCCTGAAGCAGAAGCAGTTCGCAAGTGCCAGTCGGCCGACACCTGAGATTTTCGAATCGCGTTTCAGTCCGAAGTCTTCAAAGCTAAGTACCCCATTGGAGAACCTTTTCTTGCCTCAGTCCGATGTCAGAAAAAGTTAACAGTTGTATTTCTTGTGGGAAGCAAATACCTCATAAGGACTTTCATTCTTATTGCATACCTTGCCTAGGCCCAGACCACAACATCACTGGTTGTCAGTTTTGTGCTGGGTTCAATAAGCGAACTATAAAGCGACGCTTTGATTTCGCTCGACACTACTTCGGTAGGAAATTTAATTATACTATGCCATCGGAGCAACCGACTACCGGCGTGCATAAAAAATGCAAAGATAAAGACAGGCAGCCTAGATCCAAGCCAGACTCTGAGGCCTCTGCTGGGCCGGTCGCCGGTTCTCCGGTTTTCAGTGAGGCGCCTACACAGCCCCTGACTGTCGCAGAATTGGAACCCCAGACCGCTTCGGATTCTCAAGCAGAGAGTACTAGGCCGACGTAGCTATTTTCTTTAGCCCCTACCGACACCATTGCAGAAGGAGAAGCCAGTGCTGTGGAAACGGGTTACAGAAGGTGTTTTTAGACCGACTACTCTCACCATAAAATCTTATGCTAAGCTTAAGACTCCTTCAAAACCTAAAAAGACTGTACATCAGTCTCCAGTTCAAGGCCCCATGCCTAAGAAACAGATGCTTAAGATGGCTGAAGATTTGATTACTCTGATCAGGGGTTCCCAACCCCCCCCCCCTCCGCCCCCAGACAAAAGGCCAAGACAAGAGGAGGATATTATGCCTCTTCTGATCAAGTTTCTATTTCCTCAGACTCCTCTGAGGAACAGGATTACTCCTTTCCCCCTTATGAAGATTCCGATACTGAAGATTCCATTCCCTCAGCAACATTTCCACTGGGAAGGTCAGGACTACTCCGACTCAAAGAAAAGGCTTCGAGAGTTTCTTTTACATCCCCAGCACAGACCACTTGCTATCCCTCCAGTTTTAGACATTGTGGATGATGTTTACTTAGAATCTAGTATAAATCCAGATTATCTGCCTCCTGCTCCAGCCAAACCAGACAGATACTATAGAGTGCCTGACTCTCACAAATTCCTTTACAAAAGCCCTGTTGCTGACCCAGAAACAATCTCCCAGGGTCCCAAAGGGGCTAAGGCTTCTATGGCTAAAAAGCCCTGTGCTCTCTGAAAGGGACTCCAGAGCACTAGATAGGTGGGGGAAGAAGGTTTACACCTCAGCTTCTCTGGCTATGAGAGCACTAAATTGTCAATTTCACATGCTGAAATATCAGCAATTCCTAATTTCTCAGTTAAAACAAAAGATGAGCACACACTCTCAACAGTCTGAATTGAAGGAAATGCAGGATCTGTTGCATGCAGCTGAACAGGTGGGCAAACATACTTTACAATGTGGATTTGATTCCTTGGAAGCTTCCTGTAGAGCAGCTGTTACTGGGTCTGTCATACGTAGGCATGCTTGGTTAAAGGAACAGACTCTGCCGGATCATGTTAAAGCAAAATTACTAGACGCACCTTTACAGCAGAATGTCTTATTTGATGTTAAAGCAGAAGAGGTTTTAAAGAAAATGGCGAATAAGGCAAAGTCTATGCAGACAGTCAAAGATTTCTTACAGGTACAACCCCCTCGCTTCAGCAGAAATTGGCCAACAAAAAATTGGTCCTTTCCAGCTTCTGACAGACCACAGAGGGGTAAATACAGACACCCAAGGGGCAGAGGTCAAACACAAATCCCTTACAAGCCTCGCCAATGGGCCACTGCAACACAGAAGGTCTGAGAAGACAGGCCTCAAACTACTAGAAGACAAACACAATGACTCAACCCTCAAACTGCCAAGCAAAACTCTTGGCAGCTCTCTTGAGAGGAAAATTAGCACTTTTTGCAGACAACTGGCGCATCATCACAAAGGACAAATGGGTCCTAGACATTATCTCACAAGGATACAGATTCCATTTCCACACCTTGCCAAGGATAAAAGGAATGCCAAACCTGCCACAAAATCAATGAGCAGCGGCACAAAAACAAATTGCAGCTCTCATGGACATGAGAGCCATTCAACTGGTACCTACAAAGGAGCAAGGCCAAGGATTTTACTCAAGGCTCTTTCTAGTCCCCAGAAAGGACAATGCATGGAGACCCATTCTGGACCTTTCAATTCTAAACACCTCCTTACAAGTACCCAAATTCAAGATGCTAACACTACAGCAGCTTCTTCCCATGTTGGGCAAGAAGGCTTGGCTAGTAACGTTGGACCTCAAGGAGGCATACCTGAATGTCCCTATCAAACAAAATTGCAGAAGATACCTCCGTTTCATTGCAGGTTCAACCCATTACCAATTCTCTGCACTGCCCTTTGGCTTATCTACTGCACCCAGGGTCTAAACAAAATGCCTCCTGGCATCAGTAATTGCATACTGCAGACAAAGAGGAATTCAAATATACCCATACCTGGACGACTGCCTCATTCAAGCAGAAAGCAAGGACATTCTCTTACAACATCTGGCGTTTGTAAAACACCTTCTAAGTTGCCTAGGGTACACAGTAAACGAAAAGAAATCAAAACTAGTGCCCTCACAGAACATGACATTCCTGGGTGCCAGCTTGAATACAACGGCCTAGATGGCTTACCTCATGCCGGACAAGCAACTACAGCTAACTCAATACTTCAAAATAATGGCAACAAAAACCCAACTCCCTTCAAGAAAAATTCTGCAGGCCTTGGGATTCATAGCATCTCGCATACTACTAATACCATTTGCAAAACTGCATATGAGGAAACTACAATGGTACCTGAAAAGCGTATGGACTCAACACAGCCACAGCTTGGAAACAATGATACCTCTCATTCCCTGCCTTCAACAGGAGTTTCTATGGTGGTCACAGGCATGTCACATCAACAAGGGTCAGCCTTTCACCTTATCCCCAGCCAGGCAAACTATGACAACAGATGCATCGGACTATGCCTGGGGGGCACACATGGCAGGGCAGTTCGTTCAAGGCAGATGGACTACAGATCAAAGATACCTGCACATCAATCAAAAAGAAATGCTAGCTGTACAGAATGCTCTGACAGCCTTCAAGGACCTCTTACATCCAGGACAACTTATTATAAGGACAGGCAATACCACAGTAATGTGGTACATAAACAAGCAAGGGGGTACACACTCCTACCCTCTATGCAGGCAAGCAATGACCTTTTGGAACACAGCACTGACTTACCAGGTTCAATTACAAGCACAGTTCCTGCCAGGAAGAAAGAACACATTGGCAGACGACCTAAGCAGGAACATCATGGATCCCCACGACTGGAAACTGGATCAACAAGTATTTGCAATGATAACTCAAAAATGGGGGCGCCCAGACATAGACCTATTTGCCAACCCCCAAAACTATCAGCTACCAGAATTTTGCACAAGGACATTCCACCATCCAGCTTGGAAAGTGGACGCACTCTCATTCAGTTGGAAAATGTTGACCGTATATGCCTTCCCTCCACTGCCCCTTCTAACAAAGGTGCTGCTGAAAGTCAGAATGGAGAGACCACAAATGATACTCATTGCCCCAGACTGGCCATGCCAGCACTGGTACCCACCACTAAGGAACATGGCCCACGGCCCACCATGGATTTTACCACAAATTCCTCATCTGCTCACACAGCAAGACAGTCAGATTCTACACAGCCAGCTCAAGACCTTAAACCTGGCTGCATGGCAAATCACCTAAACAACCAGCCAGCTCCTCTTTCACAAGCTGTTATGGATGTCATTCTGGAGGCCAGGAGGCCTAGCACCAGGAAAGCCTACTCAGACAAATGGAAAAGATTTTGCGCCTGGAACCAAGCTAAAGGTCAAAATCCCCTTGAGCCTGACATACCTCAGATTTTACTATATTTAACTGAGATGTTACACAAAGGACCTCCCTTTTCATCTATTAAAATCCACGCCTCAGCTATTTCAGCTCACTACAACACGGATCCTCTCTTATTTTCACATCCACTTCTAAGGCATTACCTCAGAGGGGCCAAAAACATTAGGCCTCCCAGGAGAGCACCAACGCCAACTTGGGGCCTCAATTTTGTTCTGGAAAAGCTTACGCTTCCACCTTTTGAGCCAGCTTTCTCAGCTAATCTAAAGTTTATATCATGGAAAACTGCCCTGCTGCTAGCAATTACTTCAGCCAGAAGAGTCTCAGAGCTACAGGCACTAATGGCAGTGGAACCTTTCCTCATTTTTCATCAAGACAGAGTCTCTCTACGAACTAACCCCTCCTTTATGCTAAAGGTGGTTTCCAGTGTGGCTCTAAATCAAACCATCCATTTACCCACCTTTTTCCCAAATCCACAGAACAAAGGTGAAAGACTCCTGCACTCCTTGGACATTCACAGGCAACTACGTTACTACTTGGATAAAACTTAGGCTTTCAGAAAATCTGACCAGCTCTTTGTATCCTATGCTACAGCATCACAAGGAAAGGCTAGCTCAAAACAGACTATTTCAAAATGGATAGGACATTGCATACGTTTTTGCTACACCCATCATGGAAAACCAGTCCCTGCTAGCATAAGACCCCACTCCACCAGGGCAGCAGCTACATCTACAGCCTTCCTCAGGGGGATGCCAACCAAGGATATTCTGGAAGCGCAACTTGGAGTTCAGTACACACCTTCACCAAATGCTATCACTTACCACTATACTCCAAGACTAGAGCTGGCTTCGCCACTGCAGTTTTGCAGGGCCTTCTAGCCTCCTCTAACCCTGTTTGATTCCACCTCCCATCCTTACCTTTGGGATTCAACCCAAGTGTGATGACTGCAGCAGGGTAACACGATGAACATAGTACAGTTTTGTACCTACCATAAATGTAGATGTTCGAGTGTTCACCCTGCTGCAGTCCAGGTTACCCTCCCTCCATCCCCTCTCAACTAACTAGACTTATCTATACCTTTCTATCCTATACAACCTCTGTGGTGTATTTGCTTGTGACTGAAGGTATTGTTTTATTTGCATATATATATTTTTATATAGCAATATGTATTGCCTACCTATTGGGGGCACCTGACATCTGGGGCAAGAAAAACTGAAGAAAATGGCGTTGGATGCCTCTTATATACCCCTGGCGCACTGACGTCAGGGGAGAAGCGACAGCAACCGGCGCCGGACCAAGACTTTGGAATTCAGGCCGACTGCGGGACCGCCTGACGACAAGATAACCCAAGTGTGATGACTGCAGCAGGGTGAACACTCGAACATCTACATTTATGGTAGGTACAAAACTGTACTTTCAGCAGCTACCTAGGCTTCCTCTCTCACTTTTATTACTCATTATAAGCTGGATATGGTGTCTAGGAAGGGCTTCTTTTGGTTCTGCAATGCTCCAGAATATCCTTCCTTAAGGGCCTCCCAAGATTATTGGTAGCTTGTGACTCTGTCCCACAGGGTGATGATCAAATGAAGTTAACTACTTCAGATAAAGAAGTTATGTACTCACCATAACGTTCCATCTGAGTAGTTAAGACTTCTTTTGTCAGCAACCTTCCCTCCCTCCTTCCCCCTGACCTTGGTGATTTATGTCTGTTTCGGGCTCAATGTTCTGGGTCTGGTGAGCCTAGTTTATGTATTCTGGTCAGGTTTTTATATCTTAGGTTGTTGTGTGTCACGCAGTGGGTGGCAAACTCGATCTGAGGTTTGGAAGGAGGTTGCAGTGAAGTATGGGTAAGGGGGAGGAGCTTGGAGCTCGGATCTTTAGCTTTGTAAGCTGCCGGCTCGGACCTGTATTGGATCCGAAACCCACAGGTTGCTGACAAGTGAAGTCTAACTACTCAGATGGAACGTTATGGTGAGTACATAACTTCTTTTTCTGTAGACTGTTGCGGACAGCACCCCCATAATGTGGTATGACAGCAAACTGGGAGAAGCTTAACTTCTGCCCTTGTGTAGACTGGCTTTGATTGTGTCAGCAAGCCCTACAGGTGACTTGTACCTTTATGACCAGTTACATTTCTAGTCAGGAAAAGACTATGGTAGACATTGAGACCTTTTAGTTGCATGCAGTTGAGAACTAGACAGAAGCAGTTTCCTGATAGCGGAAGAGCTGGGCCGTCCAGAAGTGGATTTTTCTCTTTCCTGTAAGTCACCAGCCTCCTCTTTTCTTGGGTAGATCTTTCCATCAGCAGGCAATGAAGAGCAAATGCCTCTTTCATGATTTAGGGCCAAAATCTAATGTATACATTTTTCCATGTCTTTCAACTCTGGTTCAGAAGCTTCTTTTGAAGGTTAAAAAAGTAAACCTTGTTTTAGTTAGTTTTTTGCATTTAGAAGGGTGAACCACAGCTGACATACTGACATTGGTAACTGCACTAATAAACCCTGCCTCTTTACTTCAGACTTTAATAACAGCAGAAAAAATTGCAAACTGTCATCAGATCTCTCGGCTTTAAGTTTTTAGGATCTCAGGCCAGTTCCTAATAAACTTCTTTTTTACTCTTATTCTGAAAGGAGGCAGCCTGCCACCAGAAAACCATCTTTCTAAATGGGGCATATTGGTGTGAAGAGAAAGCATTCGATCTTGGTTTCTTGTTAAGGCTGTTTCTGAAGTATCTTGCTACTCAGTTTAGCGCTCGTCTGACCTGTACCTCCAGTAAGATCATTTAGTCTGTAATTTATTCTGTGCTTTTTACTCCAGCTTCAGCTTCCCAGCTTGTTGTCAAATGATCGCAAAGTACATCTGCTTGGGGTTTGTATTCTGTACTGAGAAGTTTGAGTCTTTCTCCTTTTCATAGGCCAACTAGGGCAGCTGCATCGGTCTAGCAGGGGTGCTTTCCCAGTATTTATTTGGTGTAGGTAGACCAGGATGAGGGCATCAGGTGTTGTGGTAGGGGTGCTGTGGAGCCCTTTTGCCTAGGCCACCAGTTGACCTAAGGCCACTGCTGCTCCTTTTGAGTCTGTTAGTTCTGCAGACAGTGGATCATTGGTTTTAGTTGCAGTCACTTCTGCTAGAATTATTACAGAACTGTGTGTTGTAAAGGTTAAAGAGCTTTACACAGTTTTTCCACATGGACCAGAGTGCCTTTAAGAACGGATTCCTGTTTTACACCTGAAATGGTCATCTTTCTCTAAACCACACAGTATAATTACATCTGTTTTTTATCATAAAAGAATAATGAGGAAGAGTTTTGGGTGTCGCACTGAAAAGTCAGCACCACCAAGTCAAATTAGCTGTTTTGTCTTTTATGAGTGTGATCTCTCTTATGAATGTGGGTCACACTCTTCAGCCACTAAGTAGACCTTTTAAATTGCTAGTTAACTGCATTACTTCCATTATGAAAAAATGTATCAAGACATTGAATTAGGGAAGTCCAAGCTCAGTCTGCCAGCTCAGCAGCTGCTACTTCTGCAACATTTTTCAGAAATATTTCTACAGAAAGTAATACTAAGTTTGTTTCTTGGGCATCCGTTCCTGTTTTCTAAACATTACAGATATGATGTCCAATCTAGAGATGGGAGTATGAATTGCTTGTGAAGTCCTGCATGACATTTAGACTATCTCCCTTTTTTTCCAAAGCTGAAGGTACAGCGATTGGTATTCATTCATTCATTCTTCAATTAACTTTTTAATCCATTTCTGGGTCACAGAGGAGATGGCCTTTCACAGCAAGGCAGAAGAACTAATACTGAATAGGGCAGTAGCCCATCACTGAACAAGCACACATGCTTATAGGCAGGTTGGAGGAGTGCCAATTCACTTGTGGCACATTTTTGGGGATGTGGGAGGAGCCTGGAGCACACAGAGGAAATCTTGTCAGACGAAAGTATGGCATGAAGACTGTTTGCAGTAGGCGGAAGACAACTAAATGCCATGAGGCAGCAATTCTTAAAGCTCTTGTTGGTACTGTTTGTATTGTCATTCTCCTTTGAGCATACTACAGTTGTTTGTTTACTTACCATAATGGTAGACATGTGAGTAAGGATTATTGCAGCCAGATAAGCTTTCTCCAGTTCCCCTTGTCTGGCATATTGAAACTTTGTTTTTAGTTAGTTGTGTTCCACTTACAAACCTTGTTTTATGTGAGTTATTATATTACAGAGTGGGACTATATTTTGGGCTGTTTGCGGTTATCCTTATTTAGTTTTGTAGGAGTTTTTTTCCCACTTTTGGTAGATTTTTGATATACAGTTTACCTTTGTGTACATTTGACTTTGACTTAGATTAGTGCATACTTTCCAGAACTTGCTTGTTCTTTCCTTCAAAAACATGTAAGTACTGCATAGTTTGCATCTTCCTGGTCACATACAAACGTGTGCATTTGATCTTTATAGTTTAACTCCTACTAGCCATGGCCAAAATTGCAGCCACATACCTCTAGGGACATTTTTTGAATACAAAGATCAGGCCTCTGCTGACTGACATCTGTCTCTGGCGAATTCTTTTTCCAATAATGAATCTCTACAGAAGTGTTTTTATTCAAGTGTTCTGTTATGCTGAGTATATCGCATGACTGTACTAGTGCAATTTAGTCCTGAATGTAGAACTGGCATACACATGTACAAACTCTGTATAGCATATGTTTGTTAATGCAAATAGGGCATTTTAGAATGTCCTGCTTTTGGAACACTAAATGCATGTAGCCGCAGAACATAACTCTCTCAACCTCTTAGCACAAGAAATCTGGACAAAACCTAAAAGAATGGGGGAGACAAAGGCCCAAAAATAGGGACAGATTTTAAACATTAATCTTAAAAACTTAGAAAGTTGCTAGAATAAAAGTTTGTGTTAGCATGCATTTTCTCAAGGATATTAATTCTGAAAATCAAATGTATGTCATTATATACTGTCAGTCCTCTGTGATGGTCAGAAAACCACAAATTTTATGAGGAACTGACCAGAAATATGAGGTATAAATCTGGACAGTTGAGAGGTATGCTGCAGAAAGTATAATAGTGTTTGTTTTTGTTTGTTTTTACAGGCAAATGGTGGTTGGCAGGAGGCAGCCACTCCTTCTTCAGTGACATCACCAACAGAAGGACCAGGAAGTGTACACTCAGATACCTCCAACTGATCTCCTAGCATTCATCATTCCCTTTTCTGCCCAGCGTTGACTGAAAAAGAAGGGTGATGCAGTTGTACTGTTTACCACCTGCGTGTGTTTGTAAAAAAAAATCTTTAAATGAACAGGAAAAAGCTGACTTTAGTCTGGTTGCAGACAAAAAAATATCTGTAATGATGGATATGAAAGGAGACTTAGAAAAGACTGCGAACAAATTTGACCGTGGAAGGTTATGAGATACTGTAAGGGTTCATTTTGAGAGTACAGTTTATGAAGCACCCATTCATTAATTCCAGAACACTTTTTTTCATCATCTCTGAATGTCTAAATGTCAGTTCAGTGGAATCTAAAACTGAAAAGATAAAAATCAGCTTTGCTAGCATGGCTGACAGTAAATCATTTAACTTGCATCCCTCTGAGCCTTCTGAGCCCAGTGAGGTTTTCTGGAGAGATCTAGGAGAGGTGAAACAGAGAGATGTGTGCTGTCATCGGCTTTCATTTAAATCCCCCACGTTCTGTAACATTAAAGTGAGCAGCTTTGATTTCTGCTGAATGCGAACCACCTAATTCTCGGATGTTGAGGAATGCCTGACTAGTCTTCCTTGATTGTAACATTGTGGCACTGAAGCAGATATTTGCACCATTGAAAAGGCTTTTGACACTGGTCACGTGTTTCATTATATTTGGGCATGAAACAGTCTCTGGTACTAATCAGTGTTCAAGGTTTTGTCTGAAGTTGGAATCTGGATATGAATCAGCAGACTGAGAGGAATGCATTTGTCTTCCTTGTAGAAGGGACTTGATCTTTGATACTTCAGAGCTACATTTCTTCTGCAGGAATCATTGCAGCTTTCCTTTGGTATCTCTCTCTTGCTATTTAACACTGATGAACCTTTGATGCTTCATCCCCTAATATTGAACAATTTGATGGTAAAAGGTGGTTTGTGAGAACACTGGTGGAATAAGTGAGGCATTTGTGTGATCGCCTTACTGTGTCTTCTCCAGGGATTTAGATGACAAAGCTTCATTTGTCACTGTTGTATCTTGGAGGGCATGATGACTTAACATAGTCCAGAACAAGTGACACTTTGTACATTTGACATTGTGCATTTCTTGAATGCGTGACAAGAATGGAATGTCTGAGACGACTAAAAGAGGGACAGCTAGCCCTTCTCCAGATGAGAAAACACACACACACACACACACACACACACACACACACACACACACACACACACACACACACACAGCATTTGATGCACCTGCAGTCTTAAAAATGATGCCGACTGTAAGCTTTAATTAGATAGGGATACTTATGTTTGGCTTGGATGACCTTTTTTCTCAATTTTTGGCTACAATGGAGGTGATTTAAAAAAAAACTTAGTTCATTTGAATGCAAGAGGGTCGCTGTTGCCAAAAATGTGGTGACCTACACCAAGGTTGAAACCTTATTGTGGCTTAGTTGTTAGCCAACACCTGGCTATTGCATAAAAGTTTTGTTAACACTGGATTTTTTTGCTTCCTTCTTTTTTTTTTCCAATTCTTAATCAGATGACTTTTAACCCTCTTTTATACATTTGTCTGCAAATCAGAGACTTGCACAGGTGATTTTCTTTTTGTAGAAATGTGGGTGAGCAAGAAGGTGATGGCAGTGTGTGTTCACATATTATAACACTACTTTCTCATTTTTCTTTTTTAGTCATTGTTCCGTGTACACACATTGGCGCATGTTGATTTGAGTACCATTTTTTTAATAAACTCGAAACACTTTTCTGTAGTTGTGTTTGAAGTGAGAAACTGGGCTGTAAAATACATGGAGAACTGCCCTTCTACTCACAAAGCACATTATGTACATAGTGTAGGAAAAAGTATTTGTACATGACTAGCCAATCAAAAACAGCTTTATTACCTCATGCAAGCTCATATAAACCAATAGATTTACTCCATGGGTTAGAGTGTTCACGTACTACCTCTTGAGGCATATGACATTGTACCAAGATCTTTGTCTTTCTTCCCCCTTTTCCTTCTGTTTGTATTGCATGCATACATATGTACACACATGTATGTATGTTATGCACTGTGGCATAAAATGGCAGCAGGGTGATGTGTTCTTCATTTCTGTGTTTGTCAGGAGTGGGGCAGAATAGTAAAATGCTTAACTCGTGTGGTTATTGTAAGAAAGAAGTTTGTCACATGGACCTTTGTCCTGTAGTCTGGAGATTTGTCCAGTAGGTGGACATTTGAGTGATTTGATCATTCCCAGCATGCAGTCTGTGTTTATCCAAATTGGCTACTACCAGCACAGGAGTGGAAACTACTGTTAAGATGTTGTAGTACGACTGTTCACCATGTGTGTTCTTTGTTGCCCTTTCGTTCGTGTTTCTTGTCCCACCTGCTTCACAGGATGTGCAGCTGTACTAGTAATAGTGCACATTAGATATTGTCCACTGGAAAGGTAGGCATACTGTGCTTACTCTCCTTACACTGCATACAAAAAAGAAAAAAGTTTTCTGATGTAGACCATATTTTCAGTCTGTAGATGAGATGTGCTGAGCCAGTTTAAGTAGCCAAATAACGTCATGATTGAATTGTAACCCCTTCACTTCTCGAGTTGCATACCTCTTAGTTGCCTGCATGTCACTTAAAGAACTTGACTGTTTCTTATAATTTTGCATTGTGCCAGATCTTAGACTGACATGACACCAAAACCAGTTGTGTGGGAGAGCAGCAGATTGTACTCTGGATTTGCACCAGTTGTTTGAAGGGTGGTGTTTGTGAAGACAAGGTGGGTAAAGCCTAAACTGGCTGTGAACATTTACCTTGTGTGGTTAATTATTTGGAACTTGAAAGTTTTGGGAGTCTTTGTTTAAATATCTATTAAATGCATTATCATTTAGGACTGTGTGTATACACAGAGCACTTAACCGTGTGGTTCTGTCCTGTTTGGCCATGTGCATTAGCAGAAGGTTATGCAACCTAAGTTCTGTCATGATGCTACCAAAGTCTACAACTTTGTATTGTTGCTTAAACTGGTCTAGTTCGCTACACAGACCGGTACTTGGTTGTCTATTATTCTAAGGTGTATAAGCAGGAAAGGACATCAGCACAGTATTCAGAAGTCTCCGAATCTGCCTGCCATTTTGTGCTGTGCATTGCTTAGTGATAGAGATTACTGTATTTTCTTTCTGTCTTTGTCACCCGTATTTCTAGATGTTTGTTTTTGTTAAGAAATAGAACATCACTGTTTGGTAAATGAAAAACAGTTTTCTCCATTAATTAATAAAAGGCCCATATGGGTTTGGTTATGTAATTTGAATGTAAAGCATTTTTAATGCTCTTGACAGACCTTTTGGAAGCAACCGGGTTTTTATCAGCTGTCATGTTTTGCTAAAGATTTAACATTTAGAAGCTGGGGATGTAATGAGGACTCTGTTTCAGAATTATTCTTTGTGGTAGCTGTGCAGGCATAATTGAATTTGCTCCTTTTAGTAGCTTTAACTTTCTGGCATACTTTGGACAGTTTTGCACTAATAGCTGAAGGCATGTAGTAGGGTTTTATAAATCTGTTTTGCATTCAGTCTTTACAGTCCATGTGATTTTTTTTAACCATTTAAGATGTGTAAAAGTCAACAGTAACTGAGATAAGAGATGTAGTGAGTAAAATTAAACTGTAGAAAGAGAGATGCTATAACCTTATATCCTGGTCTGCAACATCGGGAGGTGTAGAGTACCCAGTCTAAAAGGGTTGCTTATTACAACAGTGTCCAGTTTTAATAAATACATCAAGCAAGGAGCTTTGAGCCAGGAAGATATCTCAATCTTGGCTTCTTGCTAGGGTAGTCCCTCACTTTCTCTCTCTCCTATTCTACGAATATATGGAACAAAGGATAGAGAGTTTTGTGTATCCACTTTAGGCAAACATTTTGACTGGTAGAATTTTTGTATTCATAAAAAAGTTACCATTGGCAAAGCCAGTTGTAGATGTTCATGTTTCATTGTTGCAGTCATTACATTTGGGTTATCTGCTTGCAGGTAGCCCTCAGTCGGCCTGATTATCAAAGTCTTGGGTCGTGCGTCTGTTGCTGTTGCATCTTCCATGACGTCAGGTAGTCAGGGGTATAAAGCATGCAGCCGATGCCATTACATCAGTCTTTCTTGCCGTGCAGTGCCCGAAGCAGAAGCAGTTTGCAAGTGCCGGTCGGCCGACTCCTGAAATTTTAATTTTCGAGTTTCTGAAGTCTTCAACTAAGCCAAGTACCCCGTTGGGGAACCTTTTTCTTGCTCTGAAACAATGTCAGTAAAAGTTAACAATTGTATTTCTTGTGGAAAGCAAATGCCTCATAAAGATTTTCATTCTTACTGCATTCCTTGCTTAGGCCCAGACCACGACTTACCTCGCTGTCAGTTTTGTGCTTATTAAAACCTCGAACTATTCGTCGTCTGTTCATTTTCGCATCTAAATATTTTGGTGCTCAGTTAAATTATCCAGAAATGGCTTCGGTAAGCCACCCAACTACCGACATTCTGAAAAAAAGCAAAGATAAAGACAGAGACATACTGCATAGGTCCAAAGCTCCTGACGACGCTTTTCCTAAGCTAGTCGCCAGTACTCAGTGAGGTGCTTTCGCAGTCCCAGATACCTGCTACTTCAGATTCACAGGCCTCTACTGAGACCCATTCGGAGTCTGGAATGCCGCGAGATGTTTCTTCGACTGTGCAACCTGCGGATGTCTCTACCTTGGGATGGGTCTGGAGCCGCTGTGCAGGCACCAGCTTCTGAGGGTGTATTCAGGCCTACTGACTTGCATGTTAAACAGATGCCATCTTCTTCTTCAAGGCCTAAAACTCGATCCATGCCTAGAAAACCGCCCAGACCGCATGGTCAGGCCCCTGTGCCTAAAAAACAAATGATAAGAATGGCTGAAGACCTTATTACTCTAATCATGGGAAGCCACCCTTCTCCTTCTAAGAGACCTAGAACTGATTTTCTTTCTGATTCTTCTGACCATGATTCTGGAGTTTGTTTTCTCTGATGACCAGGAGTTGGCCTTGTCTACCTAGGAGGATTCTGGTGCAGATGACTCCATTCCCTCTGCTTCCCCTCCAGAGGATTTCTCTTTTGGTGAAACTTTGCATGCTCTTAGGGTGCATTTCCACTGGGAAAGCCAGGATTGCTCTGACTCCAAAAAGAGTCTTGGGGAATTCTTACTCCTACCTCAACACAAGCTTTTAGCTATCCCTCCTGTACTGGACATTGTAGATGATGCCTTCTCGTAATCTAGCCTGGCCCCTGACACTTTACCTCCAGCTCCTAGAAAACCTGACAGGTATTAGAGTCCCTGACTCTCACAAGTTCCTCTTTAAGAATCCTACTGCGGATCCTAAGATCATTTCACAGGGGCCCGAAGGCATTAAGGCTACTACTGCCAAAAACCCTACCCCCTGTGATAGAGATTCCAGGGCCTAGACAGATGGGGTAAGAAGGTATATACTTCTGCAGCTTTGGCCATTAGGGCCTTAAACTGCCAGTTTCATATGTTAAAGTATCAGCAACATGTTATTGGATTGCGTAAACAGAAAATGATATTGATTCCTGACTGTGCTGAAAATAATTACAGGATTTATTGCATTCTGCTGAACAAGTTGGAAAACTTACTTTGCAATGTGGTTTTGATTCATTAGAAGCATCTTGCAGTGCTGCTGTCACTGGGTCTGTACTTAGAAGGCTTGCTTGGCTTAACAAGCAATCTTTGCCAGATCACGTTAAAGCTAAATTACTGGATGCTCCCTTAAACCAAGACCGCCTGCTTAGCAACAAAGCAGAAGTAGTACTCAAAAAGATGGAGGAAAAAGCTAAATCTATGCAAACTGTTAGATTCCCTGCAGGTACAACCTTCCAGATTTTGTAGGCACTGGCCTAAGAATTGGTCCTTTCCTGCTTCTTCCAGGCCTTCTCAGTCCAAACCCAGAACCAGCAGAACACCCAGGTTTCAGTCCCAAGGTTTTCACAGGCCTAAGCAGTGGGGGGCTCCCACTTCCCAAGCCGGAAGTAGTAAGACACCCCCCTATGGTCAATTGTCACAATGACTTAACTTTAAACCTTCCAAGCCCTGTTCAGCTGACTGTTCCTTTAGGGGGAAAGATCGCCCTGCATGCAAAAAACTGGGAACTCATTACCCAAGATAAATGGGTTTTAAATATAGTTTCCCAGGGATACCGATTCCACTTCCACTCCTTACCAACCCCAAACGGCTGGCCAGACCTACCCCCAAATCAGTGGGCAGAGGCCCAAAAGCAAGTTCTCTCTCTTCTAAGTATCAGGGCTATTCAACCTGTCCCAGAAGAAGAATGGGGGCAAGGTTTCTATTAAAGACTTTTCTTGGTACCCAGAAAAGACTATTCCTGGCGTCCTATCCCAGACCTGTCTATCCTAAACACTTTTTTGGTAATCCCAAAATTCAAAATGCTAACTCTTCATCTCCTGCTTTCTCTGATGGGCCAAAAATGCCTGGTTGCCAACACTGAACTTAAAGGAAGCCTACCTGCACATCCCAATAAGGGTATCTTGCAGAAGATGCCTACGCTTCAGAGCAGGTGACATGCACCATCAGTTCTCTGCACGGCCCTTTGGCTTATCTACTGCGCCCAGGGTATTCACAAAGTGCCTAGCTCCAGTCATTGCATTTTGCAGACAAAGAAATATTCAAATATACCCATACCTGGGTGATTGTCTAATTCAGGCAGAAAGCCAGGACAGGCTATTGAATCATCTGGCATTTGTAAAGAAATTACTAACTTCTGTGGGGTGCACCATAAACGAAAATAAATCTCATCTAGTACCCTGCCAACAAATTGTATTCCTGGGAGCAAGCTTGAATACAACTTCTCAGATGGCATACCTCACGCCGGAGAAACAAGTTCATTTGACAGCCTACTTAAAACTACTGGCCACAAAGACCCAGCTATCTGCAAGGAAAATACTGCAAGCCTTTGGGGTTCATGGCCTCTTGCATTCTACTAATTCCATATGCAAGACTGCGTATGAGGAAACTACAGTGGTATCTAAAAAGCCTATGGTGCCAACATTCTCAGGACCTAGAATCAATGATTCCTATCATACCTTGTCTAAAGAGAGAGCTCCTTTGGTGGGCAGAGGCCTGCCACCTAAACAAGGGACTGCCATTCACTCTACTCCTTGCCACCCAAACCCTAACAACAGACTCATCAGACAATGCATGGGGAGCTCACTTGGCAGGGCAGTGCATTCAGGGCAAATTGAACCAGAGTCAAATGCACCTGCATATCGATCAAAAAGAATGTTAGTTGTACAGAATGCTCTGACAGCCTTCCAGGACCACATTCTTCCAGGACAGTTATTGGTAAAGACGGACAACACCACTTATGTGGTACATAAACAAGCAGGGGGGGAACACATTCATACCCCCTCTGCAGACTAGCCATGGCTCTGTGGAACACAGCCTTGATCTACCAAGTGCACCTACAAGCTCAATTCCTGCCAGGCAAGCTAAATACACTGGCAGACGACGTAAGCAGAAATCTCATGGACCCGCACGAGTGGAAACTGGAACTAAAGATATTTAACATTTTGAGAATCAAATTGGGGAGCCCAGCGATAGACCTGTTTGCCTCCCTTCAGAACTACCAGTTGGACAAATTCTGCACAAGGACTCCCCACAGACAAGCTTGGAAAGTGGATGCCCTGTCCTTCAGCTGGAAAAACCTATCAGTTTATGCCTTTCCCCCTCTGCCTCTCCTCTCCAAAAGTGCTACTAAAGATCAAACAGGACAAACCAAGGACAATACTTATTGCACCAGACTGGCCACGCCAACACTGATACCCCCTCTTGTGCAGTGTGTCACTTCTGGAACCATGGCACCTGCCTCAGACCCCTGCCCTGATGTCCCAGCAGGAGGGCCAGATTCTGCACCCACAGCTTCAAACCTTCAACCTTGCACCCTGGCTAATAACATGACTTCTCCTTTACCGTCCCTCAGTAAGCAAGTGATGGATGTCATTCTGGAGGCAAGGAGGCCTAGTGCTAGAAAATCCTATGCTGAAAAATGGAAGAGATTCTGTTCCTGGAGCCAAACACAGGGGGCGGACACAACTGTGCCCAATTTACCTCTCATTCTTCAATACTCAATTGAGATGCTTCATAAGGGCCTTCCTTTTCTTCCATCAAAATTCATGCTTCCGCCATATCAGCTCATTATAATACAGAGCCACCCCTCTTCTCTCATCCATTACTGAAGCAATTCCTCAGAGGGGCCAAAAACTTAAGACCACCCAGGAGAGCCCCTACTACAGCCTGGGACCTTAACTTTGTATTGGAAAAGCTCACTCTACCTCCCTTTGAGCCAGCTGCAAATGCAGAGTTGAAATTCCTTTCTTGGAAGACAGCCTTCCTCCTAGCCATCACTTCAGAAAGAAGGGTGTCTGAATTACAGGCCCTCATGGCAGTGGAGCCTTTCATCATCTTTCATGCAGGCAGGGTGTCCCTCAGGACCAATCCCTCTTTTATGCCCAAGGTGGTACCCAGTTTGGCCCTTAGTCAGTCCATCCATTTGCCAACCTTCTTTTCTAATCCACAGAACAAAAGGGGACGAAGACTGCACTCCTTGGATGTGCACAGACAACTTAGATTTTACTTGGGACAGGACTAAGCCTCTCAGGAAATCTGAAGAGATGATTGGTTGCATTTGCTGCAGGAGCAGAGGGGAAGGCCATTTCAAAGCAAACCATTTCTAGGTGGATAGGCCATTTCAAAGCAAATCATTTCTAAGTGGATAGGCCATTGCATGCATTTCTGCTATAAGCATCATGGAAAACCTACCCCACAGGGGATAAGACCACATTCAACCAGGGCTGCATCTACCTCTGCAGCCTTTCTCAGAGGTGTCCCTACCAGGGACAATCCTAGAAGCTGCTACATGGAGTTCTGTAATACCTTCACCAAGTATTACCACTTACCAATTTTTTTGTAAATCCAGAGCTGGTTTTGCCACTGCAGTCTTGCAGGGCCTTATAGCTGGGCCTAATGCTATCCAATTGCCTCCTTCCTTCCTTAGCTTTGGGAATCTACCCAAATCTTATTACTGCAACAGTGAAACATGAAGAACATAGTACAGTTGTGTACACTTACTATAAATGTAGATGTTAGTGTATTCACTGTTGCAGCCCTGGTTACCCTCCCTCCAGCCACCTGACTTCTATTGACTATACCTCTATTCTTGTATACTATGCTTAAAGCTTTCTGGTGTATTTGCTTTTTGTTGGAGGTGTAACCTTGTATATAATTGCTTCCCATTATGGGGACACCTGACATCTGGGCCAAGAAAAACTGATGTAATGGCTTCGGCTGCATGCTTTATACCCCTGACTAGCAGACGTCATGGGAGAGGAGACCGCAACCGACACAGGACCCAAGACAGTTAACCCAAATGTAATGACTGCAACAGTGAATACACTCAAACATCTATATTTATAGTAAGTGTTACACAGCTGTACTTTCTATGGGTGGAAGACTTATTTGCTTTATTCATAGTCAGTTTTTAAGTGAAAAACTGATTACCCATCATATTGATAGTTCTAAAGATGCAGAAAAAAGGTGCAAGTAGCAGTCTAATTTTTCACTGTATTGTCACAGAGCAGCTTGGAAACATGGGATATTCTGCATGGAGAAAGGAGGAAAACACTTGCCATGAATGATTATTGCTTTCAGAGCTTAAAGTATTCAGAATACAAGGGCACTGCTGTCCCCTCCCAAAAAAACACACATGAGCGTGCACAACTGCATAATATCCTTGGTGTAATGTGGAAGAAGCTTGTTATTTGGTATTCTGTTGTGAATAGACACTAAAGCTGTTTCTGGACTAGTTATTTATTAATAGGTCTGACTTTGTAGATTTCTGTCTGCAGGAGCAAAGAAGACTGTTACAGGTGTTTGGACCCTTTTGCACACATGCGTTGATCAGACCTCTAAACCCAGGCTGCAGCTCCTGCAATTCCCACATTGAACACACCAGATGTTCTTAGTGTGGACCACTACTGCATTCATTGCACCAGGAATCTCTGCAGTGGATTCTTTCATCTGGCATAACTTTGAGAAGACCACCCTTCCCCTTGGTCAGGTTGACATATCCTCGCCTCACATGTCCTTATGGACTTGATACACAAGTGGCATCTACTTGTGCCAGTTTCATTTCTTTCTTGATACATTTCATGGCAGTATGGTGTTGTTCCAGGCCTACTGCTACTGACCATCACACATTTCATACACCAGTAATCTTTGTTGTGCTTTGTGTAAATTTCAGAAAGTGGACAGCTGAGAAGAGAATGCCTTACATGGAGGTATTGGGTGTTGTCTGCTCCAGTGAAGGCAAACAGGTATGCCTGTAGACAACAAATACCATATAAAGACTACCCCAATCAGTGCATTTATTGCCTAGGCCTCATCCAGGATATCACCAATTGCACAATTGATATGTATATTTATTTGAAGACCTTAAAGATAAGTAAGGAAGCCTTTTGAGCATAACAGACCAGAGTCTCTTGTGGCATATTTTGGCCATACAGCTGTGTGTGCTTTGTGGGCATCCATGTCAAAATGAAATACAATATGAAGTGTGTCCAGAGAGAGAGAAAGTCGTGTATTCCATCTTTGGTCCAAGGGCATCACTTTCACGGAGGCACTTGAGCAGTCTGTAGCCTGATGGTAACTTACCATTGTGGTTTCTTGCATTACCCCTTCGGAGGCCACCAGACCTTTGCCTCCTAGCATGTCCCACTGAATTGAAGACCAGGCCCAAAAGTCTGTCAAGACACTAGTTCTCCCCCCCCCCCCCTTTATCCTCCCAGGACTCTACCTAATGATTAGGAAAGGGGGAGCGGATTCCCCATGGTAATTGTTTAGAGAAGCATTTTTGCCCACAAATCTGAACCTATGTATGCCCACTATCAGATTCCTAAATCACCATAGGCCACCTGGCTACCTGAGACCCAGATGCTTGAAGCTGGCACTCTTACTAAGCCTAAGTGCCTGCTTCCTAATGGGTCACTCCCTGTTATCCCCATCTAAAATATGGCCTCCTTGGGCTAAGTTGGCATACAGCTTCCATCAGTAGTCTGCTCTTGCTAAGCCATTTGTGTTTGGAGCATCCTCCACTTAAAAGGAGGAGGAGGAGGGTCCCTTCTGTGAGACTCAGATTGCACTGATTGAGAGAGAATTTGATTAGAGCTCACAACTTTCCTTACTTTTTGTGTTTAACATAGGACACTTTGGCTTCTGAGCCTCTCCAAGAGGGCATTTCATTTTGGAGGGTACTGACTTGTGAAGGGGGTAATTCAAGTTTCAGCAAATATAGGCCTGCGCTTCTCAGAAAAAATGCTTGGATCTTCTGTGACTATGGGCATCCCAAACCTGTAGATGTCCTTGTGTTCCTATGTTGCAGCATTCTAGATGTGGGATTTCCTGCCCTCAAGCGACTTGTACGTCTGCTCCTATACAAAAGCTTCAGCTTGGCTGTTGCAGTCTGCGTGCGACATCACACGTAGGGCCATAAACAAGGGGCCTTAAATTCGATATCTGCATGCAAAATCCTCAGAACTTTTCAGCCGCAGATGACATTCGCATCGTACGATCGCCTCTTCACAGATGTCACATCTTAAAGATAAGTAACCCATTGGGTTTCTAATTTTCTTATTTTTTTCCTATTCTTATTGCTAATGCTTGGTTGTTTTACCCTTTAGCTGATGTCAGGGAAAAAGAGAAAGTGCCAATGCGGTGCCGGATACCCCATAAAGACACCCATGACAGGTGTGGGTTTTTTTGCCTAGGCCGGGAACACGATCACTCCTCCTGCACTATTTGTCAATTGTTTGTGCCTAAGAGCTTGACAACCGGCACGTCCTTGGAGCTTATCCAGACATCGACGGCCGTCTGTGTCGAGGGCGAACCAGTTTCAGTGGTACTGTTGACTAGGATCCAGACTTCGGATGTGTTACTATCAAAACCTGACACCAGGCCACTCTCTACGTCCTCCCCAGCCAAAAAGAAGCTCAAAACTAAACATAACTCCTCCTCTTCAGAAGCCACACCAGATTGGCCGGCCCTCACCTCCTCTCTCATGCAGGCTTTATGGCCCTCAGGCCTTCACCTCCTCTCTCATGCAGGCCTTTATGGCCCTCGGGCACCTCAACCCTGCCCTCCTCTGAGCCCTAGGCCTGCTTTTGCTTCTTCCCTCCCACCCATGACCTCTCAAGTCAGGGAAGAACAACATGATTCTTCCTTCTCATCCTCAGAAGAGTCCCATTTCTTATGTTTCCCAGATTGCCTCCCCCCAGGAATATTACTCTCCTGATGGGGAATCTGTGGAAGGGGACCCCCCCCCCCAGAGGACATTACTTTTGGTGAGACCATCACCAAGATGAAAGATTACTTTAAATGGGATAAGTCCCAAATGATTGACATTCAAAAAAGGTACTTTGAGCTGCTGTTCCCCTTCGGCGGTACCCCCGGTTCTGCCTGTTTACTTGGATGCCTTCAACTCTGCTTCTAAGCCCCCAGACTCTGAGCCTCCGGCCCCTAAGCATCCTGACTGCTTCTATAAAGTACCAGAGGGCCAAAAATTCCTGGTTAAACCACCCTTGGTGGACCCAGCTGTGCTTGCCACCACTGCAGATAAGCAATCTAGACTTCTGCCTCCCTCCTACCCACTGATAAAGATAGCAAGTATATGGATAGGATGGGAAAGAAGGTATATTCGTCTTCCACTTTGGCTTTCAGAGCCATAAATTATCAGACCCACATGACCAAGTATGCAGTCCCATTAAGACAGACATTGCCTCCAAACTTTCCTTGGCCCAACAGGTAGCCAGGCATTCCATCAGATGCAGCTATGATGCTGCAGAAGCATCCGCCAGGTCTGCAGTATCCGCTTCTGCCCTCAGGAGGTACTCATGGCTAAGACTCCAGAACCTCCCTGAGGATTTCAGGTCTAAGATCTTGGCCACACCTCTGGACCACAGTGTTCTTTTCGGCAAACAATCTGCTGATCTTTGTAAAAATCTGCAGGAAAAAAACAAAGAACTTCAGGACATCAAGCATTTGCTGGTGTCACCCATCCCCCAAGTATTATATGAACTACCCTGCTTAAGGCCCCCTTTGTAAGATGTAATCCTCAACCCTGTACCTCCTCTTCCAGGTCTAGGAGAGGGGCTAGAAGACCTACCACCTCCAGACCCTCATCTCCACCACATCAACCCAGACAGCCCTTTCAGGACAGAGGAAGCCCCAGTAATGTGCGACTGCCTTGCCCACCTCCCCCTCTCGGCCCGCCTTTCCAACTGTCTTCCCCTTTGGCAATCCATCACTACAGACCAAGTGGGTCTTAACCATTATCCAAAAAGGGTACTTCCTATCCTGGAAAGAAAAAACACCCAGAAGAGGCTTTCTCCCCCCCCCCCCCAAAAAAAAGGCCCATCTCGTGCCACAAGTGCTGGCAAACCTTCTAAAGCTAGGCACCACAGAACCAGTCCCCCCAGGACAGGAAGGAAAGGGTTTATACTCCCGTCTCTTCCTGGTCCCCAAAAATAAAGACGGCCCCTGGAGATCCATCTTAGACCTGTCGCATCTAAATCTCCACCTTCTAGGGTTTCACCATCAACCTCCCCAAATCCTCCCTGATCCCAGGCCAGGACAATATTTTCTAGGCTGCAGAATCAGGACAAACACAAGGCCTTTCTCCCACAGGACAAGGTTCTTTCTTTTGACTTCCCACTTCCAGGAAGCCTACTATCCCAAAAGGTGACTGCAAGGCAATTTCTCCATCACCTGAGTTTAATGGCAGCGACCATCCCCATGCTACCACTGGCAAGAATGCACATGCACAAGCTACAGTGGTTCCTGAAGAACATCTGTTCCCAACACCTACATCCCCTAGAGCAAATCATTCCCCTCCTTCCCTGTCTGAAAACAGAAATCAGCTGGTGGATCCAGCAAGTACAACTAAACACAGGGCTCTCACTACAACCCCCCCACCCCAACCCAAGTAATGCATACAGATGCCTCCGATTCAGGTTAGAGAGCAACTCTGGCCTCTTACAGGATTCAAGAAAAGTGGCAACCCTCAATATCAGGGAAATAGCAGTCTTCGTAGCTCTAAAGATCTTCACTCCCCTTCTGGTTCCAGGGGTGCTCCAAATTGTGACCTACAACAGCACGGTAATGTGGTACCTCAACAAACAGGGAGAAACAAAGGTCTATCAGCTGTGCAGACTAACCCTGCTGATATGGGACTTAGCCTCTCATCACAACTTAGTCCTGCAGGTGGCCTACATCCCCTGACAGGGCAACCACCAAGCAGATCTCTTGAGCAGGACCTCCTTGCCTCAGCATGAATGGACGCTGAACAGGGAGGTTGTCTTAGACATAGTCTATCAGTGGGATGCTCCACAAGTAGACCTGTTTGCCTCCCCCCCCCCCCCCCAGAACAGGCAACTGCAGACCTTTTGCCCAAAAAAACCCTCTCCTCTAGTGTGGAGAGTAGACGCTTTCAGCATCTCTTGGGAGGGGAAGTTCCTTTATGCCTCTCCCCCCCCCCCCATTCCCACTGATTCATTCAGAAAGTCCTTCTGAAAATACCGAAGGACAAACCAAAAAACTTTTTAGTGACTCCCTACTGGCCAAGGCAGCACTGGTTCTCACTACTTCACAAGCTAGCCAAGGGCAATCACTTCAAGTTACCCTACAATGTGGCCCTACTGACACAAGACAAAGGAACTCTCCTACACCCACACTTACAGATGTTGTCTCTGACTCTGTGGGTGATAAACTTTTGATCCCTTGATACCTTGCCTGGCTAAGTGGGAAAAATTTACAAAATGGTGTCTGCACAAGGGAAGGGACCCTTGCTCTGCAGAGGACCACCTGGTTCTAAACTAACTGTGTCAATTGATAAACAGTGGGCTTTCTTATTCTTCTGTAAAAGTATACCTCTCTGCCATATCAGCCTGCCTGCCAGGCTCAACGTGTAAAGCTCTTCCTTAAAGGCCTCTTGCACATGAGACCACCTAGGAAACCTATTCCCCCGCCCAGGGACCTTAACTACATCTTGGAGAAATTAACCCAACATCCCTTTGAACCGGCTGGTGCCTCTTCCTTACAGATGTGTACATGGAAGACTATCCTGCTGGTGGCTATCACTTCAGCCAGAAGTGTGAGATTTGCAGGCCTTAATGGCCTGTCCCCCCACACCATCTTTCACAAAGAGGTGTCCCTGCAAACCAACCCTTCCTTTATGCCCAAGGTAGTCGGTGACTTGTTTCTAAACCAATCCATCTACCCACCTTTTTCCCCTCACCCACTAATGAAGTGGAGAGGATCTTGCACTCCTTGGACGTGCACAGGTAACTAAGGTTTTTACCTGGATAAGACCAAAGCCATCAGGAAAGCTAACCAACTCTGTCTCATTTCACCCCAGAGCCCTGGGCAAGGCAGTCTCCAAGCAAACCATCGCATGCTTGATTAGGAAAGCTATTTGCCTCTGCTACTCCCACCATGGAAAGGAATCTCCAGTGGGAATTAAGGCCCATTCCACTAGAACTGTGGCCACCTCCAGGGCCTTCATGAAGGGCCTAGACATGGCATCCATTTTGGAAGTAGCCACTTGGGCCACTATCCATAGCTTCACCAAGCATTACAAACTTGACCAAGTTTCCAGAGCTAGTACAGGATTCGCAAGGGCAATCCTGCAGGGTCTTGTAGAACCCTCTTCATCTACCACCACTCTCATCCGCATAAGCTGTGGTATGCTCCCACATCTAGAGTACTGCAACATAGGAATAGAAAGACGTAGAATAGTTGTGTAAAATACAGCCGCGGTGGTGCAGCGGTTAGCATTGTTGCCTCACAGCAAGAGGTTCTCCCATTCAATTCTCGTCGGGAGTGCCTTCTGTGTGGTGTCTGCATATCCTCCCCGTGGTCGAGTGACGTTAAAGACATGCAAGTAGGTGCGTACGTGAGTGAATGGGTGTGCCTTCTTTGCAGGTTGGACATTGGGCTGGCAACTTGGCACTGTAAAAAATCCACTGCCAATCATTAGCTGACTGGAGTTCCGCTGTGGCGACCCTTAACTGGGAAAAGCCGAAAGACATTAGTTTTTTTAGAATAGTTGTATAAAATCTTACCATAACCGTAGATGTACTTCTCTTCCATGTTGCAGTATTCCTTCCCACCCACCAGTCCCCCAGGTCCTATTCCTTACTGATCCTATCATTATTACAGTAGGACACAAAAGTCACACACCTGGAAGTCACTGGCATTCCTCCTGCTGGCCTTCAAGTTCTGAGGACTGTGCATGCAGACGTCACATTTAAGGCCCCTGGTTTATGGCCCTACCTGTGACGTCCCACGCACACTGCAACAGCCAAGCTGGAGCTTTTGTATAGGAGCTGACTTACACGAGTCACCTGAGGGCAGGAAATCCCACATCTAGAATACTGCAACATGGAAGAGAAGGATATTCTTTCTTCCACCACACCATAAAATACTTTTGGATGCTTTTTAAGCTACATCCCTGAAGCCAGAATCCCAAGTTGATTACAGCTGCTCTCTTCTTCAAGCCTAAGATGGCTGTGGAAGCCAGTATAAAATTGGTTTTTCATTTGTCAGTTTTTTTACTGTAGTACTCTGACCATTGAGGATATCTTTAACTGCATGGAGTATGTACAGGTAACTGAGGTACTGTTTAGACAGGGCAATCACATATGTGTAGCTGTTTTTGTTTATAATGCCCAGTGACCTCAAAGTAAGCTTCTGGTTTCGTTTTGTTATGTCAAGTAGTATAACAAAACACTACAAAGATCTCTTCAAAGCTCATTTTACCAGAACCGTTTATATACTTAGCCCCCTTGTGGTGCTTGCTTGGAAAGTATTTGAGAAGCTGTTTCCTGGTTAAACACCTTTATAAGCAATTACAAAGTGGATATGACTTGTGGGTCTTAAGATTGAGTGTGCTCTCGTAGAAGAGCCACACAGGACAGAACTGGAAATTCTGTCCTGTATGTTATGTTCATGTATTTATGTAGCGGTGTTCCAAAATTTTGCACTAATAACTGAAAACAGTAGTTATTCACCACAGTGCTTGGATCTGTGAGTAGTGCTGTGGCTTCAGGAAGCATTCTTACATTGATTTCTGTTCTGTCTCTTCATGTATTTTTTGCTTGGTCTGTTACTAGAGATATTTAGAGCAACACATTGAGGGTCGTGGGCAGAGTCTAGCAGACTCTGAAAGGTATGTGTGCTAAGGAGTTGAAATGCCCGAGATGTCAGTCCTGTCTATTTTTTTGGGACAGAACTCTTCCACAGACCCATAACTTTTGTTTCTTGTGTGTAACTATGAGTGAATTGAAGTACCATGAGGAGTGAGGCTGTAAGTTTGTGTATTTTGAGTCGAGGCATACATTATTACATGTAATCATTGATGTGTTCTGAACTTGGTCATGGTGTGGTCTAAAGTTGAAGTGGACACTCCCTAATGTGTAATTCTAAAGTATCCAAAATTGCAGGAGAGGAGCAGTGCATTGTTATAATAATATTTTTATGGGTTTTCAGTAATTGTTGGTCGTAGTGTCGTCATTGTAACAGAGTGGAGAATTTATCATAGTACTGTGAGGGTAAATGCTGTATTTGCAACCAAGAAGGCTGCTATGGCAACCATTTGTTCAGGTCACTTATTGGAATTTCTTGGTTAACCTGGTAAGACTTTGTATACACACACGTGCCTTTTCTAGGTGTGACTTTGGACCATGATACAGGAGATTGTGGGGACTGATATATGAACCAACACCATGTGGCTTATTTGCAACCCATTGCCTTAAACTGCTGTGCTGTACTACATGAACAACCATCAACACAAGCAGATTTTAGAAACAAATGTGTATGTATATTCTTTGATAGTATGATACTAAATGTTCGGCATGGTGACTTTTGGGCCTGTTGTGAGACTTGACAGTAAAGGCTGGTTTTAATACGTTATTAATATGTAATTAAGCTGTAAAAAAATTAAACTTGTCACCCTTTTGCTATTGTTTGAACATTAACATTTGTGTTCTTGTGTCTATTTTTGTAACACTAGTCTACTTTTGAAGAACTTCGGAACCCCTTAACTTTGCCTTGCCCAATTATGGAGTGATGGATGAGAGAGGGAGGGCAGTAATGCCCCCCAACTCTCATTATGCTTGTTGAGTTGTGAATGTTCAGCTAATAGCAACGCTTTAAGAATATACTGCCTTTATACACAGAAAAAAGCGTTTTCCGAGGAGAAACAAAAACTGTATAAACCAACACACCTCATGGAACCAGACCTGATACTAAAAGACGAGTCCAAGGTAAAATTCTTCCGTTCATTCACAGCCACAAAGCAAGTCAGATGCTTTCGTCTGCCACACTACAGGACTTTATCAAAACAGTTAACATCCAGTCACAAAGTGCCAAAATAAAGTCCTGTAGTGTGGCGGACGAAAGCGCTTGACTTATTTTGTGGCTGTGAATAAACTGAAGAATTTTACCGTGGACTCTTCTTTTAATATACTGCCTTTGTTTGCCACTAGTACTTTTCTGCTTTTTGACATGGATGGTCTTGAGTGTTTGACCTTATTGCTGCACTAATTTGAAACTCCTACTTTGTGACAGCCTGTTACTCCAAGCAATAGAGAAACATATACAGCATTTAAGTAGACCGTAATCATTCTGTTTCATGCAGCTAGGCCTCTTATGGCACATAGCCCATGCCGGTCAGTGGTTACTAGGGTGATGAAACATTAACTGGTAAAGGAGGTAATGTGTTAAGTTTTTACATTCTCCATATTTGGGAAGTGAAAGGATGATTTAATTTCGGCATGCAGTAACACCTGCTTTTCAAGTTTGAAAACAGGCTTTTACGTCAGAAGTAGGAAAGGATTTAACTTCCACTGCCCACCGCCCTATTCTCTCATTTTAGAAGGAGCCTGTTGAAACAGTTTAAAATGAATTACTTGCCCCAAGTAGAAGCTGCGGGTCTTGGCAAGTTTTCGTCTGGTCTGGGTGAGGCTGATGCAAAGTTGGCAAAGGAATTGACTGATTTTTCCCATGGGTGGAACTTCAAAAGTCCTCAGCTCTTTTGTTGTAGTATTCATTCCTTGTAGGGAAGAGTGCAGGAGTAAGAGGATGCCTGCTGGGAGACCATTAGTCAAGATATGAATTCATATTTGTAGTATTAGCAGATTTTAAATAAAATCAGCAGCAGTAAATTGTTGGGCTTCCTCACTTAGTACAGTGAAGAGTTGTGTCAGCTTTGTAACCTAAAGATTGATAGTTTCAGTCCTTGCATAGGTCTTTCTTTCACAGCAGTGACAGTAACTTAATAGGTACCATGAGTACTGTGGTTTGTAGCCACACACCAGGTGAATGGATTCTTGTTCCAGTATTTATCACAACGGGATTCCTACATTCCTGAGGTGATACTTTTCAGAAGAGGTGGTAATTGGACGGTCCTGCTGCCCTCTGTTGTCTACAGCTCAGGTGACTGTTAATCAGAAGAAAAGCTGGGAAAATTTTTACCCTGGTATCTCCCTTGAAAACAGGCTGTAAATCATGTAGGCCCAACGGTTATGCGCTGGTTAGGTGGAGTGCTTATTTTTTCAGGGCCATTGTACATCATGTACAAAGTTGCTGTAGTTAACAAGTATTAGAAGCTGCATGAGTAACTAATTTTAAAAGAATATGTTGCTGTTTTGGCAGTAGCAGCTATGGCATTGTTATTTAAGGTTTCCGTGTTAATAAAGTACAGTGAGCAGGTGCAACTTCAACTCAGACTTTTCTTTCCTGCATGTAGCTCTTTAACACTTAGCTGTGGAATTGGGGACAAAGACAAAAAAATAGTGTGGGACAAAAGCCCAAAATCGGGGACTGAGTTTAAATATTGCTTTTATATAGTTAGGTTGATAGAATAATGGGTTAATTTGCATGCATTTGCTAATGGATATGAAGTCTTTGAAACTGAAATGTTGCTGCAGTCCTCAATGATTTGTTAACAGAAATGTGAGGCAGACATTCTGTGAAATTGGACACTGCTGAAAACAGACCTAGAGGTAGGCTCATGTAAAAAAGTTTTTTCAGTTTGTTGAGTGTTAGAAAGGTATAGGGGGACTTGCATGTAGGCACATTAGCCATTACATTGCTATTTTGTTTGGGCTTACGGATATTTGCTTTGGCCTTCCAGGCTCAATTTGCAGTTGTGTTGCTTATTTCTCTGTAGCAGGAAGTTATACTTGTAACATGGCAGCATTTGGGTAGTTAGGGGATGTGGGAGTTCTTGTTGTCTATGTGGGTCTTGAACCACGCAAAAGAGAGTTTCTGGTCACATTAACTTGTGAATTGTACAGCCTGAGTTTAGGCAGTACTGGAATGTCTGTTCTTGGGCTGTAATTGACAAGATCTTGCGATCAGGCTTGTGTGATTTGGATTCCCAAGTTTGTTAGAAGTGAGCATCTGTAGGGGATCCATTTGTGTCATGAAAAATGAATGTCTACTAACAAGACATACGAGTGGCATTCCAGGAGAACATCCGGATTATACTACACATAATGGGCCATGAACAGCGTAAGAAACCACCATACTTGATTAATCTGTAAAGCTGTTGGATAGTCCTTGGTCCATAGTTCTGCTTTTATATAGTTTTACGTAATTCCTAGTACTTACCATTTCAGTCGACAAAGCTGTGTTAAATCTGGTTGGCAGTACAGAATAGTAGTGAGTTATATATACTCGTCACATCTGCATGCACTGAAAATTGTTTGGCAATTAAGTTAAAAAGGCTAGAATTCTTGCCTTATCCTTGAAAACATTTGATATTAATGGTAAATATACTTTCTACTATGTCATCGACCTTAACCCAGATGTTTTTATGGTCAGTTAAGCTCCATTTTTCAGTTTGTCTTATGGTTGCTACTGTGCTAAGTGGGGTGAGCTATGCTCTTCTCCTGTCTCAGAAGTATGGCTTTTCTGGCGATTTGTGTGTCCTTGTGCTGACTTGAGTCATTCTTTTGAAATGTGGATGAAATTCTCTGCCACTGGAAGTGTTGCTCTGAGCTGGATCCACCTTGAACTAGGATGACTCCCATACGTTTTCTTCCTTCTTTCCTGTTGGGCTTGCATGTCTGATTTTCCATGTACCCCACCCCCACCCCCTTAAAACGTTTGGCTTCTAAAGTGGCACTTACCCTTGTCCTGGTAACTAGTGACAGAGCAGTATTTGTGCAATTAGCAATATTTTAGAATCTGTTAAAACATCCCAGTAGATGCAGCTTTTATGCAAGTATTTTTTTATGTACAGATTTATTTATCCTGCAGGGATTTCAGTATCTGCAAAAGCTTACATTGTATTTGTAGTTGTTTTATTTCAGGCTGTTCTCCCAGTTCCACTTGTGGCAGTACCCAGTAGTTATTTCTTACTGCATGAAACTCCAGAGTGTTGGTCAGTAAAGCTTTTCACCACATCTTTCTGACTTGTAATCTTTACCATTTCAAAAATGCACATTTCTTGGTCATTTCTTGTGCTGGATACAAGTTGTAACTAGTCAGATCGCTGCTCAAATTCCATTCTGCAAGGCTGCTGCATCCCTTTTGGACTGTTTTTCCCAGCTTGATCCAGTTTAAGTCAAAGTTTTCCCCACGCCTTCGAAATTTCTGTATTTTAACTAAAGTCTCTTAGGAGCTTACTGTCATTCTCCTTACCAGGTCAGATCAGTCAGTACTCTGCATCTGACTAGGTTCCTCCTACAAGTGATCCTTTATATTTATTTTATGAGGTCCGTGTGTTTATTAAACTGCTGTCCAGCACTACTTTGAAACGTGTTTTGGAGGTGGTTTTCTGTTTGTTTTTGCAAATTATCTGTGTTTTAGTTAGAGCTTCTTCAAGACTTGCTAGTCTGCCAGGGCAGGTCAACCACCACCACTGCACCTGACTAGGTTACCTTTTAAGTGCCCCATGATCCTTCCTTCTCACTGTTAGATTGAGGGCGCTGTTCTTGCTTTATGTATCTTGTCTCCAGCACTTCCTTTAAATTAATCTTTAAGTGACAGAGCAGTTATGTGCTTGATATGGCCCATTATCCTAGGGATGTCCCTCTATTCACATGTTGCAGTATTCTGTACAGTTGGGTTTTCTCCTCTTGCTACCCAAACTTGTCTGGCTAGTATACAAAAGTTTGCAGTCACTGTATGGTGTGTGGGATAGCTGATGTGGCTAGCAGAGCGTGGGCCATGAAAGTTATGTCTGCGCACCAGACTTCAGAACTTCTCTGCCATCAGTCAGACATCAGGTGTTCCTACCTTCCCGGCCATCAGATACTCGAGAAACTCAGATAAGCACCCCGTTGGGGAACCTTTTTTTCAGTCGTATGTTGGTGCCTGTTCATGTTATCCAGAAAGGGCAGGTGTAAGTGCGGCCATCAGATTCCACACAAAGGCACCCACAAACTCTATTCTGTTTAGGCAACATCACACAACTACAAGGCCTGCCCTATCTGCCAGGCTGTTGTACCCAAGACCTTATGTAGCAGACTTCACACGCTTAACCTGTGTCTAGAGAACCAACATCTGAAGCAGCTAGCATTAGGTATGGAGGGACCTTCCGACTTGCCTGCAGAGCCGCCGAGAAAAAAGGCAAAGACCTCAAGGCCTGCTACTGTCACTGTGCCTCCACCCTCCAACACTCATCCTGTGGCCATCGGCCTGGACGAGCACTGGGACCCCACCACCTTGGGTATAGCGGGTACTGTATCAGAATCTGCAGAACCCTGTGGAGAAAGCACATCCACAGAGGCCTTGCAGACATCTATCTCCACCAAGGGGCAACCTAGGCTTTCAGCAGACCTTCCAGATTCCTTTGCACCTTCGTAGTCGTCCGGTCCTAGGCTTTCCCTTGTACAGAGGCCCTCTCTATGTCTTCACTTAAAAATAAGAAGAGAAAGCATACTTTTCCTGTTAGACAAAGTTAACCAGATTGGCAGGCGTTTTCACAAAGCCTCTTTAATGCATTCATGGCCTTGCGGCCTACTGCTCCAGGGCCTTCCACAGTCCCTCCTCCAGTACTGAGCCTTATGCCTCAGACCCCTCACAGGTAGAAGCGGAGGAGTACCCTGATTCTTCCTCAGAAGAATCCCTCTCATACACCTCCCAACTCTCTTCCTCTCTAGAGGCATATCCAAGTGGGGAAGGATCTGCGGAAGATCATGCCTTTGGGGAAACCATAGCTAAGATGAGAGAGCACTTCAAGTGGGACTCACTACTATGCTCTGATCCAGGTGGATTCCCCAGCTCCCACAGCTGTTCCACCTATACTCCCAGTCTTTCTTGATGCTTTCTCTGCAGCATCCTTGAATCCAGATTCCCAACCTCCAGCCCCCTGCAAACCTGATAAGTTTTACAAGGTCCAGGAGACAGCTAAATTCCTGGTAAAATGTCCAGCTGTAGATTCCGCCACCATCTCATTTTCCACTGACAAGGCTTCTAAATTACTGCCTTCTACCACCCTCCTCCCTGCTGTCAAGGACAGTAAGGCCATGGAGCATTTGAGTAAAAAAGTGTACACTTCTGCAATTCTGGTTTTCAGAGCAGTCAGCTGTCAGACACACATGTCTAAATATGCTTTTAGCCCTTTTAGAGAAAATTTCCAAACAACTTCCGGATATCTCTGACTCTTCAGCATAAGCTCATCTGTCCTCCCTTGTTTCCCTGACCCCCTCAGTGTCCTCCCTTGTTTCCCAGACCCCTCAGGTGACCAGACACACTATCAGGTGCAGCTGTGATGCTGCTGAGGCCTCAGCTAGGTCAGCAGCATCAGCTTCTGCCCTAAGACAGTGTTCATGGCTATGCCTCCAGCCTTTACAAGATGATTTTATGGCTAAACTACTAGATTCTCCTTTAAACAATTCAGCTCTATTTGGATCCAAGGTTGCAGACTTGCTTTAAGTCTTGCATCTCTCTCTCTCTAACTTTGTGTTGCAAGGACTTAAACATCTGTTTGCATCTCCAGTTGCCAAGTTTCAAAGGAATTTCCCATCCAAGACCCAGTTTATTAGGAAGCATTCAGGCCCCACTTCCTCTTCCAGACCAAGGAAAGCTCCACCTCTTACAACCAGTTGTGGACAACCTTATGGCCCAAGGCACCATTCAGCCTGTCCCACAGGCTGCTATGGGAAAGGCTTTTACTCCAGGATCTTTCTTATAGCAAGGAAATATGGGCCCTGGAGGCCAATTCTAGACCTTTCATATCTGAATCTCTTCCTGCACGTACCCACATTGAGGATGCTTACACTTCCAACTCTCTTCCCTCCAATCCTTCCTCAAGGGTTCATGGCCACCTTGGACAACAAGGATGCCAATATCCACGTCCCCATAAGGCCCAGCTTCAGAAGTTTTGTCTGGTTTTCAGTGGCGGCCTCTCACTGTCATTTCTCGGCCTTACCCTTTGGTCTGTCCACAGCACCCAGAGTCTTCAGCAATTGTCTGGCACCAGTGATTGCCTTCTGCAGGACTCAAGGTATCCAGATCTTCCTTTACCTGGATGACCTACTCATCCAGGAAGACTGCAGACAGACCCTCCTGCTCCAGTTGCAGAAAACCATTGTCCTCCTGCATTCCCTAGGGTTTCAGATAAATTACCCAGAGTCCCATCTGAACCCTACACAGGACATAGTGTTCCTGGGGTGCAGAATATGGGACAGACAGACATGAAAATCTTCCTTCCACCCCAAAAGATGGAAAGCCTGACAATACCTACTTTTGGTACTTCAAACCAAGGAAATGACTGCAAGGCAGTACCTCGGGCTCCTGGACTACATGGCCTCCACTATACCTATGCTGCCCTTTAGGAAGACTTCACATAAGGAAACTGCAGTGGTACCTTAGGTCTGTTTGGACGCAGCACTCCCACCCCCTGGAGTACAGGGTGCAATGTTTGCCCTGCCTCATACAAGAGATTCATTAGTGGCTGACCCAGTTGAAGCTCAACCCGGGCCTTCCACTTCAAACACCAACACAGGTCATGTACACAGATGCCTCAGACCTCTGTTGGGGAGCTACGCTGGGGCGCCTAAAAGTGCAGAGAGTTTGGCCAGAACCACACAGGAAGGAGCACATCAGTGTAAGGGAAATTAGAGCAATACTACTGGCACTGAAAGCTTTTGAACACGGCTCCAGCAGGGACCCCTAAAGCTTTTCACAGACAGTACCACAGTATTGTGGTATCTCAACAAGCAGGGGGGAATCCAGGTCTGTGTCTGCAGACATGCTCTTGTGTGGGAACTGGCCAGTCAGGGAGCTGCTCTTCAGGCAGTATACAACCCTTCCCAACAGTCGGGCAGATTCCCTCAGCAGGTCCATGACAATGGATGCTTCACAGAGATATCTTCTTGGACCTTGTCCACCGATGGGATACACCTCAAGTAGACCCGTTTGCCTCCTCCATGAACAGGCAACTTCCCTCCTGCACCTGACTGTCAGAACGTCTGGCAATGGCAAACAATGCCTTTTCAATCTCCTGGAAGAGGATGTTTTATGATGCATTCCCCCCCTTCCCGTTTGATCAAGAAAGTCCTGCTGAAGATCCAACAGGACAGGCTTAAAATCTTGCTGGTGACTCCCTATTGGCCAAGACAGCATTGGATGTTCTTCGTGTTTCACTGTTGCAGTCATTACATTTGGGTAATCTGCTGGCAGGTTGCCCTCAGTCAGCCCGATTAACAAAGTCTTGGGTCCTGCGTCGGTTGCTGTCCCTTCTTCCATGACGTCAGGTAGTCAGGGGTATAAAACATGCAGCCGACGCCATTACATCAGTCTTTCTTGCCGTGCGGTGCCTGAAGCAGAAGCAGTTTGCAAGTGCCAGTCAGCAGACTCCTGAAATTTTCATTTTCGAGTTTCAGACCCGAAGTCTTCAACTAAAAAGCTAAGTACCCTGTTGGGGAAACTTTTTCTTGCTCCTTACCGATTAGTTCATAGATTAGTACTAAGCTAACTGCCCTTGCAAGCCATTTACCAATAGCCATTTACCCTTGCTAGCCAATTACCCCTTGTGAGATTCAAACCCTACACCTTGTGTTTGTAAGACAAACACTTTAACCCTTGGGCCACCCTCCCAACCCTGTCATGTCAGTAAAAGTTAATAATTGCATTACTTGTGGGAAGCAAATACCTCATAAGGATTTTCATTTGTACTGTATTCCTTGCCTAGGCCCTGACCACAACGTACCTTGCTGTCGGTTTTGTGCTAAATTTAATCAACGCACTATTAAACGTCGGTATATTTTTGCTTCTAAATATTTTGGCTCACGCTTTAATTATCCATAAATGTCGTCGGTTAGCAGTCCGCCCACCGTAATACCTAAAAAACACAAAGAAAAAGACAGAAACAGACCGTCGAGGTCCAAAACTGACAACGCTTCTCGTAAGCCAGTCGCCAGTTGGCCGGTACTCTGTGCTTTCGCTGCCCCTGATACCCGCTACTTCTGATTCTCAGGCCTCTACTGAGACCCATTAGGAGTCCGGTATGCCATGAGATGCTTCAATTATGGAACCCGCGGATCTCTGTACCTTAGATGGGTCCGGAGCCGCTGTGCAGGCACTGGCTTCTGAGGGTGTTTTCAGGCTTACAGATTTATATATTAGACAGACGCCATCTTCAAAACTAAGGCCAAAATCTAAGTCTATGTCTAAAAAACTGACGCCTGGGCAACATGTGCAGGCCCCTATGCCTAAAAAACAAATGATCAAAATGGCTGAAGATTAAATTACTCTGATCAGGGGTAGCCAACCCCCCCCCCCTCCCCAAGAGACCTAGGCAAGACATTGATTATGAATCTTCTGAGCAGGATTCTATTTCTTCTGACTCTTCTAATGAACAGGATTTGTCTATACCTACTTATGAGGACTCTGATGCAAAAGATTCAATTCCTTCTGTTTCTCCCCCTGAGGATTTTTCTTTTGGGGAAACTTTACATACCTTAAGGGAACACTTCCACTGGGAAAGTCAGGATTTCTCCGAATCTAAAAAGAGACTTGAGGATTTTCTTCTTCTTCCTCAGCATAGGCCTTTGGCTATACCTCCTGTTCTAGACATTGTTGTTTTTTCAGAATCTAGTATGGCTCCTGATTCTCTGCCTCCGGCTCCTTGTAAGCCAGACAGATACTAAAGGGTTCCTGACTCCCACAAATTCCTTTTCATAAATCCTATTGCAGATCCTGCAACCTTTTCTCAGGGTCCCAAGGGCATTAAGGCCTCTACTGCTAAAAATCCTACCCCTTCTGATATAGAGATTCCAGGGCACTGGATAGATGGGATAACAAGGTTTACACTTCTACAACCTTGGCAATCTGGGCTTTAAACTGTCAATTTCATATGCTTAAATATCAACAGCATATCATGGGACTGCTTAAACAGAAATTGATGTTAATTTGACTGTGTGGAAAATAAAGATTTATAGGATTTATTGCGTTCAGCTGAACAAGTTGGAAAGCATACTTTGCAATGTCGTTTTGATTCTTTGGAGGCCTCTTGCAGGGCTGCTGTAACTGGGTCTGTGCTAGGAAGGCATGCTTGGCTCAAAGAGCAAACTCTGCCTGATCGTGTTAAAGCAAAATTGTTGGATGCTCCTTTGCAACAGGACAGTCTCTTTGATAATAAGGCTGAAGAAGTTTTAAAAAAGATGGAAGATGAAGCTAAATCTATGCAAACTGTGAAAGTTTTCTTACAAGTGCAAACCTCCAAGATTTAGTAGGCACTGGCCTACTAAGAACTGGCCCTTTCCAGTTCCTTTGAGAGCCACCGAAGTCAAACCCAGACATTCCAAGAGTTCCAGGTTTCAGTCGCAAGGGACTTTTAGAACAAAACAATGGAGTGCCTCCTCCTCCAAATCTGGAAACAACAAGGCACCTCCCTATGGTAAACAGTCTCAATGACTTCTCTTTACACTTACCAAGCACTTACCTTTTAGCCGCCCCTTTGGGGGGGAAAACTGGCACTTCATGCAAGAAACTGGCAACTTATAACCCAGGACAAATGGGTTTTAAATATAGTATCCCAGGGATACAGATTTCATTTCCACACGTTGCCAGTCCTAAACGGATGGCCAGACCTGCCCCCAAATCAGTGGGCAGAGGCCCAGAAACAAGTACTGTCCCTCATGAACATGGGGGCTATTCAGCCAGTCCCAGAAGAGGAAAAGGGACAAGGTCTCTATTCAAGACTTTTCCTGGTACCCAGAAAAGACAAATCATGGCGTCCAATTGTGGACTTATCTACTCTAAACACATTTCTGAACATCCCAAAATTCAAGATGCTGACTCTTCAACAGTTACTTCCTATGCTAGGCAAAGATGCCTGGTTGGTAACTCTAGACTTAAGAGGCTTACCTGCATATCCCAATCAGGGAATCTTGCAGAAGATACCTCCACTTCAAAGCAGGCTACTTGCATTACCAGTTCTCTGCACTGCTCTTTGGCTTATCTACTGCGCCCAGGGTATTCACAAAGTGCCTGGCTCCAGTAATTGCATTTTGCAGACAAAGAAATATTCAAATATATCCATACCTGGACTATTGTCTAATTCAGGCAGAAAACAGGGACATTCTTCTAAAACATCTGGCGTTTGTAAAAAGGGTCCTAACTTGTCTAGGGTACACCATAAACGAAAAGAAATCACAACTGGTACACCCTCAAAAAAATTACATTCCTGGGTGCAAGCTTGAATACAACTGCCCAGATGGCTTACCTTACGCCAGAAAAGCAAATTCATTTGGTAACTTACTTCAAACAGGTGGCCACAAAAACCCTGCTATCTGGACGACAAATTCTGCAAGCCTTTGGGTTCATGGCCTCCTGCATTCTTCTAATTCCATATGCAAGACTGCATATGAGGAAACTTCAGTAGTACTTAAAAAGTTTATGGAGTCATCATTGCCACAGCCTGGAAACAATGATTCCTATCATACTTTGGCTGCAACTAGAGTTCCTATGGTGGGAAAGAGGCCTGCCACCAAAACAAGTGACTGCCATTCACTCCACCCCCTGCCGCCCAAACCCTAACTACAGATGCATCAGGCTATGCTTGGGGGGCTTATCTGGCAGGGAAGTGCATTCAGGGCAAATGGAGCCCAAATCAAATGCACCTTCATATCAATCAAAAAGAGATGTTAGCAGTACAGAAGGCACTGACAGCCTTCAAAAACCACCTTCATCCAGGACAATTTATGATAAAGACAGACAACACCACAGTTACGTGGTACATAAACAAGCAGGGGGGTACACACTCCTACCCCCTTTGCAGACTAGCCATGGCATTGTGGAACACTGCCTTGACCTATCAAATACAACTGCAAACTCAATTCCTGACAGGAAAGCTGAATACTCTGGCAGACGAACTAAGCAGAAATCTCATGGACCCACACGAATGGAAACTGGAACCATGGATTTTCAGCATGTTGACACGCAAATAGGGGGGTCCAGACATAGTTCTGGGGTGAGGCAAAAAGATCCATCAGCTGGACAAATTCTGCACAAGAACTCATCACAAAAGAGCCGGGAAAGTGGATGCTCCATCATTCAGATGGAAAAACCTATCAGTCTATGCTTTCCCCCTCTGCCTCTGCTCTCCAAAGTTCTACTAAAAGTCAAACAGGACAAACCAAAAATGATTTTGATTGCTCCAGACTGGCCTCGGCAACACTGGTACCCACTCCTGCACAATGTGTCAACACCTTCCACCGTGGCACCTGCCTCAGACACCTTACTTACTGTCTCAGCAGAACAACTAAATTCTGCAAACTCAGCTCCAAACTTTGAATCTTGCAGCGTGGCTAATCACCTAAAATTCACCCGTAGCATCCCTCAGCAAACCTGTGATGGATGTCATTTTGGAGGCAAGAAGGCCTAGTACTAGAAAATCTTATGCTGACAAATGGAAAAGATTCTATGCCTGGAATCAATTACAAGGGATGAGCACAGCAGTGCCCAATATTCCTCAGATTTTACAATACTTAACTGAGATGCTTCACAAGGGCCTGCCCTTCTCTTCCATAAAAATCTATGCCTCAGCCATTTCAGTTCATTACAACACAGAACCTCCCCTCTTCTCTCATCCTCTGCTAAAGCAGTATCTCAGAGGGGCCAAAAACTTAAGACCACCCAGGAGAGCTCCAACCCCTGCCTGGGACCTCAATTTTGTATTGGAAAAACTCACTCTTCCTCCTTTCGAGCCAGCTGCTACTGTAGACTTATATTTTCTCTCCTGGAAAACAGCTTTCCTTTTGGCATTCACTTCAGCTAGAAGGATTTCCGAATTACAGGCTCTTATGGCAGTGGAGCCTTTCATTATTTTTCATGCAGACTGGGTGTCTCTCAGGACCAATCCATCCTTCATGCCCAAGGTGGTATCCAGTGTAGCTCTTCTTCAGACCATTCATTTGCCAAATTTCTTTCCCAATCTGCAGAACAAGGGGGAGCGGATTCTGCATTCATTGGATGTACACAGAAAACTTAGATCTTACTTAAACAGGACAAAATCTCTAAGAAAAATCTGAACAGCTACTAGTGGCATTTGCTGCAGGGGCAGAAGGAAAGGCTATTTCAAAGCAGACTATTTCCAAATGGATAAGCCAGTGTATTTGTTTCTGCTATATGCACCATGGTAAAACTATCCCTTGGGGGATCAGATCCCATTCCACCAAGGCTGCATCTAGTTCTACAGCCTTTCTCAGAGGTGTTCCTACCAGAGACATTCTAGAAGCTGCTACCTGGAGCTCAGTTCATATGTTCACCAAACATTACCATTTACCTTTCTTCTCTAAATCCAGAGCTGGCTTTGCCACTGCTGTCCTGCAGGGCCTTATAGCTGGTCCTAATGCTTTATAAATCCAACCTCCCAAACATAGCTTTGGGAATCTACCCAAATGTAATGACTGCAACAGTGAAACACGAAGAACATAGTACAGTTGTATGCACTTACCATAAATGTAGATGTTCAAGTGTATTCACTGTTGCAGTCCTGGTTACCTTCCCTCCAACCCCCTGTTTTTCTCTTACTATGCCTCTACTTTCCTTTACTGTGCTTAAAAGCCTTTTTGGTGTGTTTGCTTTTGTTTGGAGGTATATTTTTGTGTTTTTAATTACTTAAATATTTGGCTCCCCATTTGGGGGGCACCTGACATCTGGGGCAAGAAAAACTGATGTAATGGCGTAGGCTGCATGTTTTATACCCCTGACGACCTGAAGTCATGGAAGAAAGGACAGCAACCGACGCAAGACCCAAGACTTTGTTAATCAGGCCGACTGAGGGCAACCTGCCAGCAAATTACCCAAATGTAATGACTGCAACAGTGAATACACTCCAACATCTACATTTATGGTAAGTGTACACAACTGTACTTTTCCCCTCCTCTTGCAGTTAGCCAAGGGCAATCACCACAAGTTACCCCTCAGAATAGACCTCACTCAGGACAAGGGAACCTTAATCCACTCAGTGGCAATATCTTCACCTCGCCTTGTGGGTGATAGGATTTTAATTCCTTTCAGGCACCTTTACAATGAGGATGTGCTCAGTGTCCTGCAGGAGGCCATGAAACCTAATACCAGGAGATCTTACATATCCAAGTAGAAAAGTTCCTCCATGTTGTGCCTTAGAAAACAGTTGAACCCATTGCAAAGCAAGGTCCCCCTAGTGCTGTCTTACCGGTATGAATTTTTACAGATTGTTTGTCTTTTCCCGGTTAGGGGTCGCCACAGAGGAACTCCGGACCACTAATGATTGATAGTCGATTTTTATGGTGCTGAGTTGCCAGCCTGACGCCCAGCCTTCAGCGAAGGCACGCCCATTCACGCATGTCTTTCAGAGGCCACTCTACCGCGGGGAGGACATGCAGACTCCACACAGAAGGCACTCCAGCTGAGAATCGAACAGGAGAACCTCTTGCTGTGAGGTAACAGTCTGCCATTTCTGCCTGCCTATCCCTGGACCCCCCCCCCTTAGCTTCCTGGTTCCCTGCAGAATTGTTCCTTAAGGGGTACTTCATCTCTGGCCACCAAGGAAGCCCATTCCTCCTCCATGGGACCCGAACTATGTTTTAGAGGCACTCACTCTACCTTCCTTTGAGCCAGCATCCAAAGCTTCCCTAAAACACTGCACATGGAAGACTTTTCTGTTGGTCATCTTAACCTCAGCTAGAAGAGTTTGAGTTGCAAGGTCTCATGGCTATCCCACCTTTCTTCATCTTCCACAGAGATAGGGTAACCCTAAGAACCAACCCAACCTTCAGGCTCTCAAGGTGGTTAATGACCTTTCCTTAAACCAAGCTATCTACCTACACACTGTTTCCTGATCCACAGGGCGATGGTGAGAGAGTACTTCATTCCTTTGATGTGCACAGACAGCTCTGGTTCTACCTGCACAAAACCAAGAACATTACACAGGCTGACCAATTGTTTGTCTCTTTCCACCCCAGGGCCTTTGGGAAAGCAGTAACTAAGCAAACCATTTCAGCCTGGATCTCCAGGGCTATTACCTTGTGACTGTACACACCATGATAAATACAAGGCAAGGTTAAAGCCCATTCCACTAGGGCAGTGGCCTCATCTAGAATCTTTTTCAAAGGCCTGGACAGCCTCCATTATTCTTGAAGCTGCCACTTGGTCTTCTGTGCACACTTTATCAAAGCATTACAAAGAAGACCAGATTTCTAGGGTTGAATTCACCAGGGATAGCGTTCCTGGCTTCCTGCAGAGTTCTTCTAGGCCACCACCCCCTTCCTCACAATGAGCTTTGGCACTCACCCAACTCTAGAATACTGCAACATGTGAATAGAGGGACATAGAAAAATGTTACCATAACCGTATATGTCCTTCTCTTCCATGTTACAGTATTCCTTCCCTCCCACCTACCTCCCTGTTATCAGGCATTTCCCTTCTTTGTGACTGTTTCCGACTGGGGTGTTTAAGTCTGAAGTCTGGTGCGTGTAGATGTCACTTTTATGGATCTTGCTCTGCTGGCCATGTCAGACGTCCCACGCACCATACAGTTACTGCAAACTTTTGTATACTGGCCAGATGTTCGGGTAGCAAGAGGAGAAAACCCAAGTGTAGAGAATGCTGCAACATGGAAGAGAGTGACATCTATGGTTATGGTAATATTTTACATAGGTTCATAGGTTGGTACTAGGGGGTCAGCCCTAGGGCCTATACAAGCCTAGCCATAACAATTCCCTGGCTATTTCTTCCCACACTATTTACTTCCCTGGACCCCTGTCTAGCAGGGTGACTGACATGATCCCCAGGGTGAATTTCCTTTCTCCCATCCAATTGTCAAGGTTCCTTTCGAAGAGGGCCAAAGAGGCACTCTGCTTGACATGTATGGGCAATCTGTTCCAGAGTCTGGGGAGTCTCTGGGTCAGGAACCTGTCCCTCCAGCATGTTTTGTTTATTGTGATGACAAGGTTTAGATCCCTGGAGCGTGTGCCTGTGAGGGATTGGGATTTCTTTAAGTGTAGCATGTCCAGCAGCTCAGGGTTTGACATGGCCTTGTATGTTAAGCAGAGATTGCCTCTGAGTAGACTATATGCAACAGAGTATAGCTGGAGTTTTTTAAGGCGGTCAGCATAGGGCATCTGCTTTAGGCCTGTGATTCTTTTAGTGACTTATTTCTGCAGCCTTTCCAGTTGTTGCAGATGTCTTGAGAGGTACATACCAAACAGGGCGTTGTATTCTATAATGAGTCTAATGAGGGATGAGTACAGTGGGACAATGACCTCCTTTTTTCTGGATGAAAAGCCCTTAGTGATGAGGTGTGCCACATAGAAGGATTTCCTGACTATTGTGGCGATGTGGTTATTGAAGGTGAGACCACTGTCCACCTGTGTCCCTAAGTCTCATCACACTTTCGGTGCTTAGTGTACTGCCACCTATATGGTAATTCACGGGTACATGTTTTTTTCCAAAGGGGATAACTATACATTTCTTGGCATTAAGCTTGAGCCCATGGCTCTGGCACCAAGCATCTGATTCTGTAAGGCCCTTTTGTAAAGTATCCACATCATTACACAACATTTCTTTGTTTTGAAGGTCTCTCTGCAGTTCTTTTTGCATGTAAATACCAGTGGAGGCACATGTGTATATGAGTATGCGTTTAGCTAACTAATGTCATAACTGGCATAATATGTATTACTTTGGCACTGGTGCATTTGCCAAATTGAATACTGATAGAACATTTGGAGAGTCTGCTTTAGGCTTATCCTCCCATCTATGTGTGTTTTTTTTTTTTTTTTTTGTAGCCTTCCTCCAAATTAAGTGAGTTTCAGTTGTGCTACAGAGTTTTTGAACGTTATAGTTGTGCTCTGTTAATGCAGGGAGATTTCCACCCTTTTGTCCTTTTCTCTTCATGAGATATTGACACCTGCTATCTAAACTAGCTGGTTTTGTTTGATGAAGTAGGCTGGATTAGGCAAGATAATATTTAATCTGCATTTATTTGCATGGCTTTAACTGTCTCAGTTATACCCCTAGTATCTAGACTGACTCCTCCCCTTTCAGCCTTGGGGATTCACACCATTGCCTGGACCTTCTTAGCTATCATCTCTATAGTTTAAGATGTGCTTCTAGAACTATAACTACACCTTTTTTTGTTGTGATACAGCTGTGTTGGCTTTTCTTTATCCCATACACTACCATATGCCCCTTTTTGTTTGTAGGAGCTCTTCAGTACAGAGTATTCGGTATGGAACTTTTTCCCATTATTTTCCCAGTGTTCCCCATCTCTTCCTCATAGCGTGCTACTAAAACTGTTGTCTACAAGAAAGTGCTGCACTTTCAAGTAGCTTGTCTAATGTGAATATGATCTGTGGTTTTTATTCCGTATGTAATTTGCAGTAATTTAGGACATCTTTCGTAAACAAATTTTCTGTTGTCATAACCTTAATAGATGCCTTCCTATTCTCATGTGGTATTCCACCTCTTGGGTTTTCCTCTCTTGCTGCCCAAACGTCCGGCCAGTATACAAAAGCTTCTAGTCACTGCTGGGTATGTGAGACGTCTGATGTTGGCTGAGGGAACGTGGGCTATAAAAGTGACGTCTGCCCATACCAGACCTCAGAACTTCTCTGCCGCCAGTCGAATGTCAGCTGTTCCTGCAGTACTGGATGTCAGGTTGAAAATTCTACGATAAGTACACATTTTTTTTCTTTGGATCACTGCATACGTGTGTAGGTTCATGTCATTCTAGAAGGGAAGGTGTAGGTGTAGTCGTCAGATCCCCCATAAAGACGCCCACGAGCTTTGCCTTTTTTGTTTAGGGCCTATGCACGACCATAAGTATTGCTGCATCTGCCAGGCCTTAATTCCAAAAACGTTATGCAGCTGCCTGCACACATTAAACATTTATCTTGAGAATCAGCACCTTAAGTGCTTAGCTTTAGGTGTGGAGGTGGCTGTCCGGTCAGCCCATTGAGCCACCCAAGAAAAAGACCAAGGTTGCTAGGCCTGAATCTGTAGCTGCACCTCCTGCCTCTGATGTCCCTCCTGTGGCTCATAGCCTGGAGGAATGATCGGTCACTGCCATTATGAGTACAGCAGGTACTGCTGTGGAAGCCACAGAACCCAAGGCACTTCCTCGGAGGTAATGTAGACGTCTGCTACTAACAGCGAGGGGGAACCTCTGCTTGTACCAACTGCCCAGATGGATCCCTCCACTACTTCACAGATTACTGAATCCAGGCCTACCTTGGCTCCGACACCAACTAGGTCTTCCCTTAAAAGGAAAGCGAAAAGAAGACATGTTTCTCCCACAGTAGAGAGCCAGACAGATTGGTAGGCTTTTTCTTAAAGCCTTGCAAAGCCTTCATGGCTCTGAGGCCTACTACACCCTTAGCCTTCCCTGTGGGTCCTCCTATGATGAGTCCTAGACCTCAGGCCTTGGATGCTTCCCAAGCTGAAGCTGAGGAATCCTCTGACTCTTCCTCAGAGGATTCCGTGTCATATGTTTCCCAAATGATGTCTCCTCTTGGCTATGCTTCCCCTAAGGAAGAATCTGCAGAAACAGATTCCCCAGGTGAGGATCTCACCTTTTGGGGAGACCATTTCAGAGATGAGGGAACATTTTCAAAGGGACTCCTCTGAAATGACACAAGTTTAGAAAAGGTGCTATGAACTTCTTCAGATGGAATCCCCTGCCTTTTCAGCTATTCCTCCAGTACTACTGGCATTTTTGGATGCTTTTAATGCAGCATCAGTTAATCCAGACTCCCAGCTTCCTGCACCATGAAGGCCTGATGTTCTACAAGGTCTGTAAAGGATCCAGATTCCTTGTTAAGTGCCCTGCAACGCACCCTGATACTGTCAGCTGATAAGGCTTCTAAGCTCCTTCCATCCTCCTCAATTTCTCCCCACAGACTAAGACAGCAAGGCCATGAAATGCCTTGGGGGGGAAAAGGTTTACACCGCATTCACCTTGACATTCAGGGCAATAAGTTATCAAACCCACATGTCCAAATATGCTCTAGCCCTTTTAGGATAAGCCCATAAACTTTTGAGTGAAATCCCTGACTCTCCTGCCAAGACTGTGATATCCAGCCTTGTATCTCTCTCCTCTCAGGTGACATGGCACTCCTTTAAGTGGTTATGATTCAGCTGAAGCTTTTGCCAGGTCTGCTGCATCTGCCTCTGTCCTCAGAAGATTTTATAATAGTTATTAGGGTGTATGCCTACATTTGCAAGACTTGATCTCCACTTTTGCTTTCCCTTGGAGGTATTGGCATGCGATACTTTTTATTAGGATCCACCCGCATGATAAGCTTGGGACTCGCTTCTGTGGGTAGAGGAAGGCTGTGATTGGTCCTTTCACATATAAAAGTTACAATTTACTTTGGCAGTACACATTAATTACCAGATCTGACTTCCTTGTACAGCATATTATCTTTCCTGCAGCTTTTTATTTTTGGTTTGAATAAAAACGTCTTTTAAAGAGCCTTGATGTCCTTCTATTCCCATGTTGCAGTATTCAGCATATGGGTTTTACCCCTCTTGCTTCGTGAACATCCGGGCAGTATACAAAAGTTATCAGTTTCTGTCTGGTGCGTGGGGCGTCTGACATGGCTCAAGGAGTGAGGGCCATAAAAGTGACGTCTGCACACACCAGCCTTCAGAACTTCTCAGTTGCCAGTCGAACACCAGGTGTTCCTGCCTTCAAAGCCATCGGATTCAAGAAATCAGATAAGTGCTCCGTTGGGGAATCTTTCAGTCCTTTTCTTTCATTTAATGCTTATTCATGTCATCCAGAAAGGGCAAGTGTAAGTGCTCTATCAGTTACCTCACAAGGATGTCCATGATCAGTGTCTGTTTTGTTTGGGATGGTCACATGATTACAAGGCCTGCTCCATTTGTCAGGCGTTTGTGCCCAAAACATTGAGCAGCTGTCTGCACACGCTTAACTTGTATTTAGAAAAATCAAAGGTTAAAACAAATAGCTTTAGGGATGGAGTTTCTCTGACATACCTACGGAACCGCCAAAAAAGAAAGCAAAGACTATACAGCCGACCACTTCAGCTGCGCCTCTAGCGTCTGACCCTCAGCCTGTGACCGGCCTGGTAGAGGAATCGAGCTCCGCTGCCTCGATGTAGCAAGTACCTCCACAGAAGCCGCAGAATCCCACGTGAAGGGCACATCCATAGAGGCTTTACTAGCATTGGTTTCCAATGCTGGGGAGAACCAGCGCTTTCAGTAGGTGTGTTGGATCCCTCTAGTTCCTTAGACTCCAGATCTTCCTCCCATCAGACGCCTGCCAGGCCTCTAAAAAAGGAGAAAAAGAAGCATATTTCTACTCCAACTGAAAGCATGCCTGACTGGCAGGCTTTTAGCCAAAGTCTGTTTAATGCCTTCATGGCCTTGCGTCCTACCTCTGCAGGGATTCCTAACATCCCACCTCCCATTCTGAGTCCAAGACTTCAAACCACAAACCCAACCATGAGGGAAGAGAAAGAGCTCTCTGACTCTGAAGATTCACATTCTTACACTTCCAAGATTTCTTCTCCCTTGGGGTATGGCTCCCCAGAGGAATAACCTGTTGACACTCACTCGCCAGCCGAGGATTTGACTTTTGGGGAAACCCATCTCCTAGATGAAAGAACATTTTAAGTGGGAGCCCTCTGAAATGACTGATGTCCAAAAAAAGATATGACGTCATTCAGATGGATTCCCCAAGCCCATCTGTTGTTCCCCCCAATTCTGCCTGCCTTCTGGGATGCCTTCTCAGCATCCTTAAATTCTGACTCGCAACCACCTGCTCCAAGCAGGCCTGATAGTTGTCCCTGAGACTGCAAAGTACCTCCTTAATTGTCCACCAACAGACCCTGCCACCATATCCATTTCCACAGATAAGGTATCAAAATTTTGCCTGCCACCACCACTATCCTGCCTGCTGACGGACAGCAAAACCATGGAGCATCTGGGTAAGAACATCTACACCTCTGCAACCTTGTCCTTCAGGGCTAACTACCAGACGCATATGGTTAAATATGCATTATCACACCTGGAGAAAGCTTCCAAGGAGTTGGCTGATGCACCAGATTGTGCTGCCAAATCTTCACTGTCTTCCTTTCTGGCTGTCACCTCCCAGGTCACCAGGCAGTCAAAGTGCAGCTGTGATGCTACTGAAGCCTCTGCAAGGTCAGCAGCATCTGCAGATGCCTTAAGAAGGTACTCCTGGCTACGCTTCCAGCCCCTTCCAGATTTCAGAGCAAAGCTGATTGATTGCCCCCCTGGACAACACAGCCTTGATTGGTGGAAAAGTGGCTGATTTGTTTAAGTCACTTCAGCAAAAGAGGAAAGAAATGCAGGATTGCAAACACCTGCTAGTCTCCAGTATTTTAAATTTCAAATAAACTACCCAGCTAAAAACAGTTCATTAGAAAACATGCTCGCCCTGTTACTCCCTCTAGGCCTAGAAAACCTACCAGTAAGTAACCCCATCCAGCTAGAACTACACCTCTTTCTTGTCAGAGGCCGCCCTTTCAAGACAGGGCAGGTAGCATCTGACTACCTGCCAAACCTACAACCCCCCCCCCTCTGTCACTTCACCTCTCTCACTTCCTCCCTGTGTGGACATCCATCACCTCAGACAAATGGGTCCTTTCAATCCTTCAGAGTGGGTATTTCATGACCTGGCTGTTGCCCCCAAAGCGAAATGGCATCCCACAACCTCCAAAACAACAGCTACACCTCATGCAGCCAGTACTACAGGCACTGCTGGCTCAAGGCACCAATAGAGCCAGTGCCCCTTGCAGCAAAAGGAAGAGGTTTCTAGTCCAGGATTTTCCTGGTTCCAAGAAAAGATGGTTCTTGGAGACCAATTCTAGACCTCTCATATCTCAACCTACTCCTAAATTTTCCAACCTTCAGAATGTTGACCCTACCAGCTCTTTTTTCTCTTATTCCCCAGGTTTTATGGGTACCTTGGATATAAAGGCTAGCTATCTTCACATCTCCATAAAGCCCACTTTCAGGAAATACCTGAGGTTCTTGGTGGGACCTTCTCACTTTCAATTCTCTGCCTTGCCTTTTTGGGCTTTCCACTGCACCCAGGGTTTTCACCAAATGTTTTTCTACAGTGATTGCTTTCTGCAGGACAAAAGGAATCCAGATATTCCCTTATCTGGACAACCTGCTGATACAGGTAGGCAGCAGAGACCCTCCTGCAACATATATGCGTGGTTGTCTCCCTCCTACAGTCTCTGGGATTCCAGATAAATTACCCAAAATCCCACCTGTAACCTACTCAAGACATTGTCTTCTTGGGGTGCAGAATTCGGTCAGATGTTGTGAAAGCCTACCTTCCCCCACAAAAGGTGGGAGACTTGACTGAAGGACCAGAAGTAGGTGTTCTATCAACAGAATTGACAGCAAGGCAGTACCTGAGGCTCCTGGGCTACATGGCAGCCACAATCACCATGTTACTATTAGCAAGACTTTCATATGAGAGAGCTGCAGTGGTACCTTCGGTCAATCTGGACACAGCACTCCCACCCCTTGGAGTACAGGGTTCCCCTCCTACCAAACTAGAAATCCCAGTGGTGGTTGACACAAGTGACCATCAATCTAGGTGTTCCCCTCCAACCACCCCTACCCATACAGATCTTGCATAAAAGATAGATGCCTCAGACTTGGGTGGGGAGCAACTCTGGGCCATCATACAGTGCAGGGTCTGTGGCCAGAGCCGCAAAATCAACACATCACTGTTCGAGAGATGAGGGCAATTCTCCTGGCTCTTCTAGCCTTCCAACCATATCTTCAGAAAGGTCCACTAAAGATTTTCACAGACAATATTAGTCCTGTAGTACCTCAACAAACTGGGAGGGACCAAGTTCTACTTACTTTGCAGACTCTCTCCTAGTATGGGAATTGGCCACCTCACAGGGAGCGATCCTGCATGCAGTCTATAGAACTCCCAGGCTGACTGTTTCAGTAGAATCATCGCAAACAACCACGAATGGATGCTTCACAGGGATGTCTTCCTGGATGTGGCCCACCGGTGGGGTAAACCTCAAATAGACCTGTTTGCCTCCTCCATCAACAGGCAACTTTCTGGATTTTGCACCAGGACACCACATCCCGAGGCACTGGCAACAGATGCCTTCTCAGTCTGTTTGAAGGGGAAGTTTCTCTGCATTTCCCCCCTTCTCACTCATCCAGAAGGTCTTGCTGAAAATCCAGCATGACAGACCAAAAATCTTGGTGACTCCTGGCCAAGACAGCATTGGTTCCCCCTACTCTTATAGCTATCCAAGGGCAATCGCAACAAGTTATCCCTCAGAGTGGACCTTCTCACACAGCACAAGGGATCCCAAATACACCCACAGTGGCTGTAGTTCTGTCTTGTGAGCTACTGCAGACAGGCTTGGCCTATTCCTCCATTAACGCCCACTTGTCTGCTATTTCTGCATGCTTTCCTCTGGACCTCCTTCTACCATCCAGACTACCAGCTAAGCTTTTTCTCAATGGGATCTTCACTTGAGGCACCCCAGAAAACCATCCCCACCCCCATGGGACCTTAGCTATGTTCTAGAAAAGCTTCACGCTCCCTCCATGTGAGCCACCAGACAAAGCTTCCCTAAAATACTGTACATGGAAAATAGTGCTACTCGTGGACAGAAGAGTATCAGAGCTGCAAGTCCTCATGGCTATCCCACCTTTCCTAGTTTTCCACAATGACAGGGTTACTGTTAGAACTTGACCCTTCATTCATGTCCAAGGTGGTGAATGATTCTCCCTGAATCAAGCCATCCACCTACCTACCTTCATCCTTAACCCACAGAGAGACAGTGAGAGTACTTCACTCCCTAGATGTACACAGACACCTCCGGTTTTACCTGCATAAAACCAAGCCCATCAGACAGGCAGAGCAACTCTGTCTCCTTCCACCCCAGAGCCCTAGGGAAGGCAGTAACCAAACTATCTCTACCTGGATTTCCAAAGCTATCACCTTCTGCTTCAAGTACCATGGGAAATCCCTGCAAGGCATGTCAAAGCACACTCCACCAGAGCTATGGCTTCCTCAGGAGGCTTCTTCAAAGATCTGGATACCTCTGCCATTCTTGAAGCAGTCACTTGGTCATCAGTGTACACCTTCACCAAACATTACAAGTTAGATCAACTTTCCAAGGCCAGGGTGGGTTTTGCTAGGGCTATCCTTCACGGATTCTTGGACCACCACCACCACCTCCTTCACATTGAGTTTTGGCACTCATCCATATGTTGAATATTGCAACATGGGAATAGAAGCACATAGATAAGTTGTGTAAAATCTTACCATAACCATAGATGCCCTCTCTTTCATGTTGCAGTATTCCTTCCCCAGTTGTTAGGCTGCATTTCCCTTTCTGGGTGGCACAGGACTGGCATTGCCCTTACTAGGACTGGTCTGACTGGGGCTTACAGTTCTGAGGGCTGTTGCGTGCAGACATCACTTTTATGGCCCACATTCCTAGAACCACATCAGATGTCCCATGCATCATACAGGGACTGAAAACTTTAGTTTGCTGGACGGACGTTCATGAACCAAAAGGAGTAAACCCATATGTTGAATACTGCAACATGGAAGAATACTGCAACATGAAGAGGACATTATTGTTATGGTAAGATTTCACACAACTTTTCTTTTCCTTCATATGTTTTCTATTTGTGCACTCCACGTTAGCATAAGCTTGCAGAAAGCTGGAGATGGTGGCCTTCTGTACACATGAGTGTTGGAGGAGTTTTATAGTCTGGGAAGGTTTTGAATCCGAGGCTGACTGAGATATCACTTTGTAGATTGCGCTGTTAATTTTCTTTTCTTTCATGAGTGTACTCCTCTTTCCTCATATTGTCCCAATTTGAATCCTTTACGCTTTATAGTTTTGTAGGATAGGGTGTGTTACCCGTGCAGCAAGTGACCCTTTGAACTTTAAGACCTTGATTTTGTCTCAGAGGCATAAGCATCGTATAGTAACCTTCATCCTTTCTGTTAATGATCCCTTTTTACTCCCTTTTTGTTCCTTTTCCTTGTGGGATTAAAACAGTCTTCTCAAGGCTGACTCTGCTTCTGTCAGGTTTGTTGGATCACATATTGTCTAAAGCAATTTAAATGTTTTCACTGCTGGCTTACCAGATTCTTGTTGAGTTTCTGTTACTTGTCTTGTATTTTGTCGTATTTAGGCCAAGACCTTGTTGCCGTCTTGCTAATGGATTGCTTTTAGTTTAACTCAACCTAATTTTCAGATTCCTCTCTGTTAGAGAACTCCTGTCACTGGTGTAGTATGTGTCTTTACTTTAGTCTGTATGCTGATGCTGTTTTTCCAGGCTGTTGAAGGGCTTATTGACTGAGCCTTTTGCTCATTTCTCTGAGAGAGAATTGGATCTCTCTTCATTTTGTACCTGGTCTCACATTAGGCTTAGTCTTCCTGGGTGCAGCAACTTGTTGAGCTGTCAATTGCTCTCTCATCCTGTACCAAAATTTGTGTTTTATTAGTTTCCACAGACTATTCCGGAGTGCTGTATATCCCCCTCTGAAGTTAGTCTAATGTGAACTGAAGCTTGATCCTTGGGATCAATGTCAGCTAGTCCTGTCATATTTTAGAATTTATGTTGCCATTAGTCTTCCTTTACCTTGCAAAATATTTGTAACAAAGGTCTCTTCAATTCACTTCCTTCTGGAAATCATGTTTTTTCAGACAACTTTTGCAGTGATCCACCTAGTGACTCTGTCCTAGAGGTAGAGGAAGGTGGACTAGTCCTACCACATGTGAAAGTTGTGTTGACGTATGTGTAAGACCCAGTCCATATTCCTGTTTAACCACACCCTACTTCCCCTTGCCATTCTGGTATGGATTTGGGAAAATTGCCCTAGGGAGCTTTTTTCTCCTTTGATTTCTCCTTTTCTTGTTGTGTTAACTTCAGGCTCACAGAGATCTAGAGAAGGGGTCCTGAGTACAGAACTGTGGGAAAAGGGGAGGGGTTAATTGACCTGAGACGACGATAGCTGCTGAGCTGCCTGAATCACACTAACCTGGAGTCCTAGAGGTAGAGGAAGTTTGACCTGGTCATAATCTGTCGTCATATTTTTCATTAGGGGTCTATATTATATGCTCCTAGTTTTAAAACTTCGACGCTCATATAATCAACCCTATATGAGCGAAAACTTCGAATATATAAAAAAAATAAAACAAAAAGCCTACCTGAATGCTCTGAGCAGGGGGGGGGGAGCCCCCCTGCACCCCCACCCACACCCCCTGCTACTTATACCAACTCAGAGATCACACTACAGTGAAGTAAAGGGAAATATTTCCTACGGCGATCTCACTTCACTGTAGTGTGATCTCAGAGTTGGTATATTTAAGTAGTGCAGGGGGCTTGCCCCCCTGCTCAGAACGTTCAGACAGGTTGTTTTTGTTTTTATTTATTTTTTTTTATATGTTAAAAGTTTTAAAACTTGGCTGATATAGGGTTGATTATATGAGCGTCGAAGTTTTAAAACTTCGAGCATATAATATAGACCCTTTTCATTATAATGCATTGGTATTCTAAGCTTTACTATTACAGATGTATTTAAGGAAACGTGAGGTAATCGTTGCTTAAATTTGATACATTTGCCAGAATGAAGTTTGAGAGTTGCTGATACTTGTATAAAACTCGAAGAAATGAAACTCTTGTTAGTTAAGCTTTTATTGTGTACCGATTATGCATTTGGCTGCTGCCAATTGCATGTACTTCACTGTAAATTTTTCTGAATGCTTCTGATTTCACCGGTATTTATTAGGTTGTCTGAGAAGGTCAGTTCTTTGTTGTGGCTTTGAATGTTTTGGAAAGGGAACTTCTACAGTGTTGGAGTGTGTTAAGACCTATGTATGCAATATGCCGATAATTAACTTCCCAGGAACACTGCTTTTGTTTTAGTTAAAGTAAATACAATAACAGAGTTGACTATATTTTCAGATACAACTGTAGTCTAAATTATGCCTGAATATTGTTCTTGACTGTGGCCAGAAGGTGACTGCTGCTTTGTAAAGATTTGGATTCTAAAATGTTTAGTAAAAATTAGTAAATAAAATCAGATTTGTCTTTTGTTACACTTTACAGCCTTTCATTATAAGCTTCAGTGTTTTACAAACATGTGCTATGACTTCCAAGTGTTCTTTGCCATTTGGGGTGAGAAATCTAGTATGGCATATAATCAGGCCCCTGTCTGACAGGGCATTTCTGCAGTTTTTTTTAAAGAGGTGGAGCATGAAGGAAAATGATTGTTACATTTGTGGTGCTGATATTCCAAATGCTGGACCCCCTCCCAAAATATGTGGTTTACCATCCTGCCATGTGCAGAGTATCATGCACTGAAAAAGGTACTTGCGTGAAATAAATGGCATGTGCATAATTTCTCCTCTGGGCAGAAATGCAGATTAATACATCAGATTGTTTAACAATTACATGCAGACTTTCTTATATGTTTACATGGATACAGCTGCAGCAGTACAGCTGCTACTAATTGCTGTGTTTAGCCTTTGAACATCTTTTGAATATTTTGTGTAAATTTGTCATAAGTTTTTCTGATTCTAAAAGATGAAGTACAGCTTGAAAGTAAAATGAAAATGGTGTAAAATTTGCACTCCAGATGAGATGGCATAGCCCAGTATTTTTTGTGCAGTGTTGGTGTAACGATAAAATGAGTGAGGAGGCTCATAACCGTGATAAGGGCATGTTGTATCTGTGCTGTTTTTGTAGCACTGGTTAAATTTTTAAGGACTGAAAGCCTTCACTTGTTTCTGTTTAGTAACTGTTTCTAGAAGGTCATGCCTGTGTTCTGCAGTTCTGCTAGGACATGTTTTTAAAGGCTTAAGAGCCATAAAACGGGAGTAACATTATAAAATGGGTAGGTGCAATATTTATGTTTATCAGCTTTTTCTGCTGTCTTTTGTCTGCTGGAATAGTTCATTTTGTGTGTTAAAGAAATAATGAAATTGCACAAATGCTGAGTCTTTTTTGAACCCCTACCAGTAGCAACTTAAACAGTTGGTGACAAATAATTTGTCAAGTTTTACCTGTAAGTTTTATTTTTGCACATAAAAATGAGATTATTGTGTCCATTTAAATGGTGTTGTGAAAGTGTTTTGCCATTGTTCTGTTTTTTTTTTTTTAGAACTTGGAAGCTGCCTATCTGTCAGAGTTTGACTTTGATTTTTCATCTTCGTCACCACTAGGACCCAATATTTCTTGGCACTTAAATCATTATTTAACAGGTTTATTTAACAGCTGTCCTTTAACCATAGCTCTTGCTGCATACCTACGAACCAGCTCCAGATTTATTTAGCCACTCATCAGATTCAGCTTGCACCAGTCAGCAGCATCATGCTGCTGATTTACTGTTTCTACTTTTTGAAAGTGAAAACTGCTTTTCTTTCTTAGGTTGTAAGCTGTTTCATTTTAAACTTCATCTGGGTTAGTTGATTCCATTTAGAGTGTGTGATCTGTCAATCGCATCCTGATTGGAGAATGAACGTTCTCCAGCAGAGTATTAATATACAAGTAATGCCTGCTGAATAACAAGTCCACTGCTTCACAGCAGCATATCAAGCTGCTGTGGAGCTTGGACTGAAAAAACCTAATGGCTGCCTTTATTTTACACATTCTAAGCAGCGCTTTTGCTGTTTAGCGAGTGTAAAATAAAGAAAAAAAAAAAATGTGTATATCCATTTGTCTTTGTGTTATGAGAGATCGATCAAGACATTATCTTATGTGGGTGCAAAATAAATGAAACCGAAAAAAGTGTAGGTATGTGTGTTTTTCTGTCTGCGTGTGTGAGTGAATGCGTGCATGAAAGCAGAACAGACTGTGGGTGGGTGGATGTGAGAGAATGAAGAGTAAGACCGATCCCTGGCAGCAACAGCATCCGTTAAGAGGTTTGCGTACCTCTTGACCAAACCTCTCAGCACAAGAAGTCTGGATAGAGCCGCAAATAATGAGGGACAAGCATCCAAAAATAACAGTTTTTAAATTTTGCTGTTATAAACTTGGAAAGTTGCTAGAACAGCAGGGTTTCCATTAGCATGTAGTGTCTGAAACTCAAATGTCTGTCATTATTTAATGACTTTAATCCCTAGTGATTTTGCCAGAAAACTACACATCTTATGAAGGTCCAAACATATGAGCCACAAATCTGGACATTCTGCAGAAATCTGGACAGTTGAAAGGTACGCTGTGTTGATTCTTAGCTCAGAATGTCTGGATAAATCTAAAATAAATGTAGGACAAAGGCTCAAAACAGGAACGTACTTGCTTGATTATTAGGATTTGTGTTCACGTGCATTTTCTGAAACAGAGGTGTGCGTGAGTGAGAGTGACCTTTCGGCTAAAGAAATCTGGATAAAGCTTAAAATAGAGGGAGAACAAGGCTCAAAAATTGGAACAGCTTTTAATTACTGCTTATATAAAATTGCAAACTTGCTTAATTAAAAGGATTTGAGTTGGTATGAATTTTCTGAAGAAAATAGTCCGAAACTCAAATGTATGCCATTATTTAGTAACTTCAGTCTGCAATGACTGGCAACAAGCCAAACGTTTTGAGTAAGGGACCAAAAATTAAGTGCCTGGATATTTTTAAAGTGTTCTATTTTACATGTAAAATGCTCCCTCCAACACTAAACCTATACTGCAACAAGTTTGAAACATTAGGTGGAGGAACTATTTTGCATAAAAAATATTTTAAAAGAATAATGTAGTGCTTAAAAAAAATAAGTAAAACAGAATTTTAGAGAGAGCCCATTCTGTAATGCCCTCCAGGGTGTGTTAATCTGTAATTAACTACCTTCTAGGGGTGTAGAGGCCCTCTGCCTGCGGTGTCAGGCCGCATAACACCCCTGGGTGGGCATTAATTACACCTGCCAGGCATTATTGCTTCCTTATTTTATTCCTTTGTCAGAGTTTTTTTTATCTTATTTCTTGCAGCTTATAGCCTTCTTTGCTACATTAGAACTCTAGTACAAGTTTTTTTGTTGTTGTTGATTTTAGGAGGGGAGAGTGAGAGAAAAAAAGACTTGCAGTTTAAGAAATGTAAGTGCAAAGCTAATATTCCACCACAGGATAAACATTCAGATTGTATAACATGTTTAGGAGAAAACAGTTCTCAGATAATTGTACCATTTCTGCTGCCTATAAGTCCTCCTTACTTAATGCAAAAACAAAAAAAAGTGTAGTTAAAGAAACTCTAGGCCACCCCTGCTACAGAGTCCTACAACAGGACACCCCACTAGAGTAGAAATGGATGGGATTTTAATCAAAGTTCTTTAGTTTCCACAAACTAAAGTACTCACCCAAAAATGGTCTTGAGACTCCTTTGAGTTTCCCATGTTTTCACTTATTCTAAGGTTTTTAGAGTAGACCAAGTATTACAGTGACTGAGTTGATTATCCTAACTCTCTTTTGGTACCAACAAGTGTAATTCCCCCTGCTTTAGCTTCATCTTTTGGACTAGCCTTCCAAGAGTCTTTCACCCAGACCTTCATTCCTTTAGGTAATTGCCTTGTTTCATGACTTTTATTGATGGCCATAGACCTTTCATACCCTGAGAAAGGGTAACCAGATCATTGCCTGTTCCCAGAGACTAGGCACAAGAAATACCTAACAGCAAATTGGCACATATCTCCCTTTGGAATACCACTTGAAGGATAGATTTTTTTTTTTTTTTTTTACTATTCCAGCTTCTCAAAATATTTTTCTCAGATCTTTGATTCCAGTCTTAATTTTTCTAACATAAAAAAATCATGTCAGTTTTCTAACATCCACCAAGGCACTGACTGCCACTCTCCCCCTTATCTGTCTATACAGTTGGCAGAGCAGTTCTGAAGAGCACTTCTTTTAAGCAGACCCCAGGAAAGTTACTGCTTCATCCAAGAAATGTACCATGCTCCAACTGTGGATTTAAAATGTCTGTCATAGGAATCTAGTTTTCCTTGTGGCTCTTACAGTAGCCAGTGGGATTTCTGAGCTCCAGAAATATGTGCCCAATTTTTCATATATCTTCCACAGTGTGTCCCTTTAGGCTAATACTTCTGTTATGCTTAAGGTGGCCATGGAAACATTAGTCCATTAATCTTCCAGCATTTTTCCTCACCCTCTACCTCGGACCTTACACCGTTAAATTGCATCCTATTTGGACAGGACAAAATCAGTCAGAAAGGGGTAATGGATTTCCATGCCATTTTTTCTAGGAAATAGGATGCCAAAATTTCTAAAACTATCCCTTCTCTTTGGTTTTCAGAGTGTACAGATGTTCTTCGTGTTTCACTGTTGCCGTCATCACACTTGGTTTATCTGCCTGCAGGTAGCCCTCAGTCGGCCCAGATACCAGAGTCTTGGGGTTTCTGCGTCGGATGCTGTCACTTCTTCTGTGACGTCAGGGGTATAAAACAGGCAGCCAACGCCATTACATCAGTCTTTCCTGCCAAGGACCCCGAAGCATTTCACAAGTGCCAGTTGGCCGCTACCTGAAATTTTCGTTTTTCGAGTTTCAAACCTTCTAAAGCCAAGTACCCAGTTGGGGATTATTTTTTCTTGCTCTAATCAATGTCAGAAAAAGTTAACAATTGTCTTGCCTGTGGAAAGCAAATACCTCACAGAGATTTTCATTCTTACTGCGTCACCTGTTTAGGCCCAGACCACGGTCTCCCTCGCTGTTGGTTTTGTGCCTTGTTTAACGGCCGAACCACTCGCCGGGCTATTTTTGTCGCTAAATTCTTTCATTCTCGTTCTCTGTATTCCGAAATATGCTTCGGTAAGCCATCAGACTACCGATCTTCCGAAAAAGAGCAAAGATAAAGATAGACAGATTGCATAGGTCAAAAACTGCCGATGACGCTTCCGTTAAGCTAGTCGCCATTCCGCTGGTACTCATTGAGGCACCTTTGCAGCCCCTGATGCCCGCTTCTGCAGATTTGTAGGCCTCTGCTGAGACCCATTCGGAGTCCCGTATGCCGCGAGATGCTTCTTCGACTATGGAACCTGCAGATGTCTCTACCTTGGATGGGTCCGGAGCCACTGTGCAGGCAGCAGCTTCTGAGGTTGTATTCCAACCTATCGATATTCACATTAAACTGATTTCTTTTTTAGCTAAAATGACTGAGTTTCTCAGGCCCAGAGTATGCACTACGCCTAGAAAACAGACTACCAAAGCGCATGCTCAAGCTCACATGCATCAAAAACGAATGCTTAGAATGGCTGAAGACCTTATCACCCTAATTAGGGGAAGCCAGCCTTCCCCTGCTAAGAGACAAAGAATTTTTCTTTATGATTCTACAGACCAGGAGTCCAATGACTCTGACCCTTGTGATTACCAAGGACATACCCTTATCTACCTTTGAGGATTCAGATGCAGAGGAATCCATTCCCACTGCCTCCCCTCCAGAGGATTTTTCTTTTGGTGAAACCTTGCATACTTTGAGAGCATTTCCACTGGGAATGCCAGGATTATCCTCAGTCCAAAAAGAGACTCTGAGAATTTTTAGAGTTGCCACAGCACAGGCCCCTAGCTATACCCCCCTGTCCTGGATGTTGTAGATGTCTTTATGGAATCCAGCATTACTCCAGACACTTTACCACCAGCCCCTAGAAAACCTGACAGGTTCTACAGAGTACCTGATTTTCACACATTTCTAAGAATCCTACTGCGGATCCAGAGACCATTTCCCAGGGGCCTAAAGGTATTAAGGCTACTACAGCCAAAAACCCTTCAGGCAGGGTTTCCAGAGCTTTAGACAGATGGGGTAAGAAGGTATATACCTCTGCAACTCTTGCCATCAGGGCATTGAATTGGCAGTTTCATATGTTGAAGTACCAGCAACATATTATGGAACAAATTAAACAAAAAAATGGGGTTACTTCCAGATTGTGCAGAGAGTAAATATTTACAAGAGTTAATGCATTCTGCAAACAAGTTAGTAAGCATACTTTGCAGTGTGACTTTGATGCCCTAGAAGCATCTTGCAGGGCTGCAGTCACTGGATTTGTACTGAGAAGGCATGCTTAGCTGAGGGAACAAATCTTGCCAGACCATGTCGAATCAAAATTATTAGACGCTCCTTTAAATCAGGACCGTTTGTTTAACACCAAAGCAGAAGAGGTTCTTAAAAAGATGGAAGAAAAAGCTAAATCTATGCAAACTGTTAAAGAATTCTTAGAAGTGCCGCCACCTAGATTCAGTAGGCATTGGCCTACAAAAAACTGGTCCTTTCCATACCCTTCCAGGCCTTCACAGTCCAAACCCAGGGGAACCAGACCACCAGGACTACAGTCTCAGGGTATGCAGAGATCTAAACAATGGAGTGCTCCCACCTCAAAAACAGGGAGTGGCAAGCCACCCCCTTTTGGTAAAAGTTCACAATGACTCGTCAGTTATCCTTCCCAGCCCTGCCCATCTACTTGCGTCCCTAGGAGGAAAACTTACCCTTCATACAAAAAACTGGATGTCCATTACTCGGGACCAATGGGTTCTAAACATTGTATTCCAGGGGTACAATTTCTACTTCCATTCCCTGCCAACCCCAAGTGGGTTTCCAGACCTTCCTCCAAACCAGTGGGCAGAGGCTCAAAAACAAGTACATTCCTAGCTCAATATCAGGGCCATCCAACCTGTTCCAGTAAAACAAAGGGGACAGGGTTTCTACTCCAGACTGTTCCTGGTGCCCAGAAAAGAGGGCTCTTGCCGCCCAATTCTGGATCTGTCAATTCTCAACACCTTTCTGGTGGTCCCAAAATTCAAAATGCTAACCCTGCAACAGCTTCTCCCTATGCTAGCTAAGGATGCCTGTCTACTCACCCTAGACTTAAAAGAAGCCTATCTGCACATCCCCATAAGGGAGTCGTGCAGGAGATATCTCCGCTTCAGGGCAGGCTCTATGCACTTCCCTTTGGCTTATCTACTGCACCCAGAGTATTCACAAAGTGCCTGGCTCCAGCCATTGCATACTGCAGGCAGAGAAATATCCAAAGTATTCCATACTTGGATGATTGCCTGATTCAGGCGGACAGTCAGGAATTGCTACTTGAACACCTGGCATTTGTAAAAAGACTTCTATCTTCATTGGGGTACACCATCAACGAAAAGAAATCACAACTGGTGCCCAGTCAAAAAATTGTATTCCTGGGAGCATGCTTGAACACAACTTCCCAGATGGCCTTTCTCACTCAAGAAAAACAAATCTGTTTGAACTACTTATAACACATGGCCACCAAAACCCAGCTATCTGCAAGGAAAATACTGCAAGCCCTAGGGTTCATGGCCTCATGCGTTCTGCTAATTCCATATGCAAGACTGGATGAGGAAACTTCAGTGGTACTTAAAAAGTCTTTGGTGCCAACATTCTCAGGACCTAAGTCATTCTGATCATTCCTTGTCTAAAGGCAGAGTTCCTTTGGTGGGCAGAAGCATGCAACCACAACAAGAGACTGCCTTTCACACAACCCCTCGCCGCCCGAACCCTGACTACAGACACATCAGACTATGCATGGGGGCTCACATGGCAGGCAAATGCATTCAGGGAAAGTCGGACCCCAGGGCAAATTCTCCTGCACATCAATCAGAAAGAGATGTTTAGCTGTACAGTATGCTCTGACAGCCTTCAAATACCTAATCCTTCCAGGACAGCTGCTGTTAAAAACAGACAACACCACAGTTATGTGGTACATAAACAGGGGAACCCATTCTTACCCACTCTGCAGGTTAGCCAGGGCCCTGTGGAACACAGCCTTGAGCAACCAAGTGCATCTGCAAGCTCAGTTCCTGCCAGGCAAACAATTTACTGTTGGACGACTTGAGCAGAAATCTCCTGGACCCACACGAGTGGAAATTGTAGTCCAACACCTTCATCCTTCTAATCCAGAGGTGGGGGACACTGGAGGTGGAACTCTTTGCCTACCCTGAGAACCACCAGTTGAGCAAATTTTGCACCAGGAACCCTCACAGCAGGCCCTGGAAGGTGGATGCCTTATTCTTCAAATGGGAAAACCTCTCAATTTATGCCTTTCCCCTCTGCCCCTCCTCTCAAAGGTACTACTCAAGATCAGACAGGACAGCCCAAGGGCAATTCTTATTGCCCCAGATTGGCCACGCCAGTGCTGATACCACTCTTACGCAGTCTGACGACAGTGCCACACTGGCACCTTCATCAGACTCTTTCCCTGCGCTGTCAGCAGGAGGGACAGATTTTGCATCCACAGATACAAACCCTAAACTTTGCAGCCTGGCTTATCCCCTGAATACTCCACCAGCAACCGTCAGCAAGCAGGTGCTGGACATCATTCTTGAGGCCAGAAGGCCTAGTACTAGAAAATCCTATGCTGAAAAGTGGAAAAGATATTGCTCTTGGAGTCAGTCTCAAAGAAAGGACACAGCTGTGCCCTCCTTATCTCTAATTCATGATTACCTAGCAGAGCTACTCTACAGAGGCCTATCCTTCTCCTCCATTAAGATTCATGCCTCTGCCATCTCAGCTAATTATAATACTGAGCCACCTCTATTCTCTCACCCTCTCATCAAACAGATTCTGAGAGGGGCTAGCAACTTAAGGCCCCCTAGGAGAGCACCCATTCCTGACTGGGACTTTAACTTTGTACTGGAAAAGCTCACGCTCCCCCCTTTAGAACTTGCAGTTTCAACAACGTTAAAATTCCTTTCTTAGAAAACAGGCTTGCTTTTAGCCATAACCTCAGCTAAGAGTGTCTGAGTTACAGGCACTAATGGTTGTGGAACCCTTCTTTATTTTCCATGCTGACAGGGTTTCCCTCAGGACTAACCCGTACTTTATGCCTAAGGTGGTCTCCAGTGTGGCTCTAAACCAAGCCATCCATTTGCCAACCTTCTTCCCTAATCTTCAAAATAAAGGGGAGAGGATCCTGCACTCCTTGGACGTGCACAGACAGCTCAGGTTCTACCTTGACAGGACTAAACCTTTCAGAAAATCTGGCCAACTGCTAGTCAGCTTTGCTACAGAGGCAGAGGGCAATGCCATTTCAAAGCAAACCATTTCCAAATGGATAGCACACTGCATCCATTTCTGCTACAAGCAGCATGGAAAACCTACCCCACAGGGGATCAGAACACATTCCACTAGGGCTACTTCCACCTCTACAGCATTTCACAGGGGAGTCCCTACCAGGGCCATTCTGGAAGCTGCAACCTGGAGTTCTGTACACACCTTCACCAAGCATTACCACTTGCCTATTTTTTCTAAATCTAGAGCTGGATTTGCTATAGCAGTCTTACAAGGTCTGCTAGCCAGCCTTAACTCCTCTTGAATGCCTCCACCCTTCCTCAGCTTTGGGAATCAACCCAAGTGTGATGACTGCAGCACTGAAACACGAAGAACATAGTACAGTTGTGTACACTTACCATAAATGTAGATGTTAGTGTGTTCACTGTTGCAGTCCTGGTTTCCCTCCCTCCAGACACCTGTTTTTCTCAATCCTTTCTACCTATCCTCTGTATGGCCATTTTGTGTTGCAGGGGTATTTACTTTTTACTGGTGGTGTTCCACACCTTATACTAGCTTCCTATTTGGGGGGCTCCTGATATCTGGGGCAAGAAAAACTGATGTAATGGCGTTGGCTGTCTGTTTTATACCCCTGACATCATGGAAGAAGCGACAGCATCTGACTCAGAAATCCCAAGACTCTAGTATTCGGGCCGACTGAGGGCTACCTGCAAGCACATAACCAAAGTGTGATGACTGCAACAGTGAATACACTCAAACATCTACATTTATGGTAAGTGTTCACAACTGTACTTTTTCTTTGAAGTATGTCAAATATTTACCAGAATCTACAGTTTCACATTCTAAAATAGCAGTGACCCTTTTGCAAGCGTTCTGCAAAAACGTTTTGCTGGTTGATTTTTGTTTGGCTGCCATATGGGAACCTCTGAATATTTTTGCAAGACATTACAAACTATGGATACAATTTCTAGATCTAGGTCTTCATTTGTTGCCACCTTTGTTTAGGGCATTCTTTCATGAGAACCACTCGAGGTTTCACAACTAGGACAAGTGTCCTACAGCTATAGAAATGCAGCTCTGTCAGATAAGAAATTTAAGTACCATAGCACGAGACCTGCATTCTGAGTTTAATTTCTGTCAGCAAATGACTGTCCATCCCTTACCCTGAGTATGACACTGCCTTCATGTTTAAATGAGGTTCCGAGTAAAGGTATTTTTCCTGATTTGTTTATGCCTTGTACAAACTGTCAGATCTGTAGTAAGATAAGCCAATATTTAAAACAACCAAAGAAAATCGACTAAAAAGAGCAGACCAGAGGAAATATAAATAAAGTTTTATTATTTATATTTCCTATGGTCTGCGCCTTTTAGCCAGTTTTCTTTGGTTATCTGAAGTGAAGTAATTTGGGAAGGTTTTGGGTACTATGCCAAGTCCTAGTGGTGATAGAGCTGAAACAGTTAATGCAGCTCTGTCATTGTGGTTGAGTATGTAACTTCCATTTTTTGCTTGCCGTAAAGATAATGTTAAGGCAGGTGCAGTGGTGAATGTTTGTTGAATGTTACTAATACTGTTAAAGGAGTTGAAACACTGGAGAGAGGGGAGTGGTATGTTGGGACTGATGCATTAGTACACATTTAGGTTCTGTGTAGTAGGCTGTGCACTAGATTAGCTGACTTTCACTTTAGGGTTGGAATACTATCTTTGTGAAAAATTTGTGGCCTCAGACCTTGACCCAGCACCCCCCACTCAGGATTGTGCAAATGGCTATAGTGTGGTACTGTCCAGATAGACATCAATACCGCTGGTAATATTTACAAAAAAACTAGGGTGTTAGTACTTTGAAATGACTGTGCTGTACAAAGGAACTTTGCTTTGTCAGATACATTTACTGTGTAGTCTGAATGGGGACCTGCAGTTTAGTTTTGCTGGTTTGGTGACTTTTAGAAATATTCTGTCAGCCTTCTCCAGTTTTCCTTTTTTCCTCTCTCCAAATTAGTTTGGGTACTGTTATTAGGGATATTAAACTATTTTTCCTTTTATATTTAACATTGACAATATACCTTACTCCTTTTTGCACACCTCTAATTTTGTGTGTGATATTAAGGAAGGGCTTTGAAGAGCATGTGAAATGGAGTGAAGCCTAAGTAATATTTCTCCCCTGTTTCTTACCAAGGAAATAGTTTTTGTGAAATATGCATTCTCTTTAAGGTGATGAAAAGCTGAGATAGTTTTGCTGAACAGTGTCATGTCTACAGTAATCCTGAATATGTTGCTGTAATTAGGAAGGACAAAATCTCTGTAGTGAGTTGTCATTTAATTTACTAGTCACTGGCTTTTTCTTTTGCATGCTGCAAGTAGATGATTCATAGCCGCACTTGCTGAAATTGTCCTCATGATGATGCTGTTTGTGTATTCAAAAGAAGATGGTAGAGCAGCATATAGAGAGTGGAGAGAACTGAAGAGCTGGTAATTTCTGTGGATGGTGACTACTCCTAAGCAAACCAAGTGTGATTAACCACCTGGAAGCAAAGGGATCTCGCTTAGGAGGGATGGGAGCAAGCCACCAATGTTGTCTTGTCTGTTCCCCATTTGGGGGGATGGGAGTAGTTTAAGCCCTGCTGCAGGAATAGCATCTGGGGATGGTCCATTACTGTGTTTCATGCACATGAATGAAACTGAAGTTGAGAGCGTTAGCCTGGCCAAAGACTTGCATGCATGCTGATTGAGATGAGTGGCTTGCAGGATCATACAATTGCAGCAACTCAGTGCAACTAGGCAGTGTACTGTCTGTCCAGCAGGGGTGGTGTTACGACCTTGAAAAATCTAACCTTCCATGTGAATGCTGCTTGTCCCACTGCTGTCATCTGTCGCTTCTTCCACCTTCTAATGACAGAAATGTGGAGACACTTTTTACTGGTTCAACTAGAAACAGTTTGACAATCAAGTTGGGTGGGTACTGGAACTAAAAGGATGATTACAGAATTCTGACAATGCTATTTAACACCTGCCATCTTTGATTAGGGTAAATTGGTAGCTGTAATGTATGCTGAGGAGTGAAACTGCACAGTAGTAGAAATGTGTACCCTCACTAAAATAGCGGTCATTCTTAATTTTTACAGCTTGTATTTAATGACAGTTGTGGTTAGCTTCCAAATTCCACAGCAGCATTGTGTGTGTCTGTTCTGATTCTGACTTCACTGTTTTCTCTTGAAACCGATCTGCTTATACCCTTGTAAAGGAACTCAGATGAACTGTCAAAAATATTTTAAATAAAACAGAAGGATATTGCAAAGAATGCGGAGAAAACTGTTTTTCACAAATCAAATTAATAATAGTTGGGGGAGTTTATAACTTTTAACCATTAAAATGTAAATAACATTAAAAGAAGTTCACTTTTTGAATATTGGTCATGTTAGATTTTTAACAAATTTTACAGAAAGGAGAAGAGTCTGTATACAGGGCTGCATTTTGTTATCAGTCTGTTATAAAAAAAAACTGATATTGTAACCCATTGCTTTTTTTTTGGTATTTTTTATTTCTCTAATCATCATTTTTAATAAAAATGTATTAATTTTGTTTTGCAGTTTCACACAGTGTATGAATCTTACATTGAAATTCATTTTCTGTTGAGAAGCTCCTCTGAATGGAGGAGTCTTCCTTGGGTCTTGTAATTCTAGTCAAATTTTTAATAAATTGTTTTTCTGTTTGGATGCCAAAAACCATGCATCTGCTTAGTCTTGTAGATCAGGTAGAGGAAGAGAACATTGCTTATCTTTTGGTGGGACAACAGGCAATAAGGGGTACATGGTTACCGTATTTACTGACTACTGACTTGGGCTTTAAATGCTTTTTTGAAACAACCCTTCAGTTTGTAACATTTCAGGTTGACTCCCTGTGATCCAAAATGACTTGTGCTTGGGGCAGGAAGCTGTGCCAAGTCACTTTCATGTTGTGAATTTTGGCAGGTTGATATTAGCCAAGTGGAAGTAGTTTTGTAAACCTGGGAGACTGTTTTTTCAAGAATGTCTTCTCTGAAAAGTTTCTCCTTACAAAGGAGATCAGTGAAATACATTTAAATAAATACATTTCAGCAACCACTCATAAATACTGGTTTTATAATAAAACAAACCAAAGAAAGCATCAGCATTGGGAAATAAATATAATGCTTTTATCACTCTCTTCATATTTTAAAAACAGTACAGTGCACAGAAGCCAGCTTTTAAATACAAAAGGATACAGTCACATTATATCATCTGTTGGACCAAAGTGATCACTTTTTTTTCCCTTAACACAATGTTGTTGTGTCTTTCGGCTTTTCCCGGTTAGAGGTCGCCACAGCGAAACTCCGGTCTGCTAATGATTGGCAGTGGATTTTTACGTGCCGAGTTGCTGGCCCTGACGCACAACCTTCAACGAAGGTACGCCCATTCACGCATGTCTCCACACAGCAGACGCTCTTGCTGAGAATCGAACAGGACGTCTTACTGTGAGGCGACAATGCTACCGCAGCACCACCACCACAGTGCTTTTCCCTTAACACAATGAAATAAGTATTTTCAAACTTTGGCATATAATATGCCTGATGTCCATATTTGATTTACTAGTAAGATTCATTTTTCATAAGCAGGGTTTGTCTTGCCTTTGTACAATTTTTTAAAGATTTCTTGTAGCTTGAAATTTAAAGGGAGTCACAGGTACCAAATACCTAGTTGTCTATTACTGCGTGATCTACAATAACAGATGCTCACTGTCCATTTTTTTTAAAACACCTGTTTGTTTTGCCCACTTAAAATTCATTAGAAGAACAGAAAGGTAATTGTTGAGCATCTTTAGTAAACCAGTAATAGTTTTACATAGATGAGTAGCTGTATAGACATTTTTGTGTGTTCAGCTGATTGCCAATGACCATGCACCAAGGTGTTCTTAACTGAAGATAAGATGCTTTTTGTTTGGCATGCGAATGCACAAATGTATCACTAGTGGTGATAGATGTTGTGACTGAAAGTTGTTTTGGATCGGACATCACAGAGTAAATTTTCCAAGTATACAACTATCAGAAATAGTAATAAATCTAAGAGTGATTTCTTTGGCCATAGTTTTTTGCAACAGAAAGTTCCAGTCCATCGTTAAATTGGTTGTATCCAAAAACTGATCCTGTTAATATCATAAACCCTTAACAAAATCTGGGGGGTTTAGTAGAAATGTTCCTTATACCAATGTATTGTCTTATTTAATCACTATGAGCTTTTTTACTGACCCAGTAGAAATAATATTTTTGATCTGTTTCAGGTGCTAGCTGTATGTGGCTAAAGAAAATTTGAATAAACAGGGCTCACAAGCATGGTAATCTTTCTGCTTCTGTCTCAACATTCAGAAAGGGCATATTGCCCATTTCTTATTGGCATTCAGAGCTAATGTCCATATGCCACTTGTTCATATATTGACAGCATAATTGGTTCACATCTCCAAATGAAAGAAAAATGTCAGTAAATTAGCAATATAAATGCTGATTCTGTATAAATTCATTGTTTTGTAAATTATAAATGTACATTCACATTACATTTGTTACTGTAAAACAAGAATGTTTCAGGACTGCTATGGAAAGGAAGACATGCTTTGGTGTTGCAATTGTTACTTAACATTATAATTAGTCATTAAACCAAATATATATTTATATTTAATTTGTAATTTGCCAGTGAGACTAGAAAATCAATTTTAAAAGATTGACAATTCCATATGAAGGTTAAAAAATGTCCAAGTACTTTCAAATCTAATCAGCTGTCACATTGGTGTCATTTTTCTTGATGTACATACTCAGTAAATTAATAAGGCCATAGCATCTGAAATCTATGAATGCCAAGTAATAGTTATCAAAATAGTCTACACAAGTTATATTCTTATACTTGGCCAACCTATCGCATTAATATATTGTCCCATAGATGGTCTAGGTATGTGCTCTGATGTTGTCAGTCTTCACTTAATCCTTGACTGTGGGTTTGGTTCCATATATCAGAATCAACTCCGCCATTATTCCAGCTCATGCTCTCCAAAACTCTCGAGATAAGCTTTACCCATAATGCTACTCACAGGATTACCTCAGATCTCGTTTGCTGCTTTCATTGCCAGATGTATCTATCAAAACAGATATCGGGCAAGCTAATTCCTTGTTTTAAATAGGATTTCTCTTTAAATTTCCTTTTTAGTGACTTCTTTCCCTTTTTCTTATACCCAAACTCCTCTATAGCTGCTTTTGTTTCTCAACACGAGTAGTGGTTTTTTTGTACATACCATCATTGGTATTTTTTTATCCCTTACCGTTAAGGTAATTTTTTGTACCATAGTTGGTACCTTTACTTCCTTTTTACCATTTTGGACAAAACGGTAGTCGGAGTGTCCGACGACATCTTATAATCAAAAGCTTTACCAAAGTAGTGTTGGGCGAACTCCGCCCGACGCTTGATAGTGCGTTTATTGAAGGTAGCGCAAAAGCGACAGCCAGAGACGTCGTGGTCTGGGCCCAAACAAGGTATGCAACGGGAATGGAAATCCTTATGCGGTATTTGCTTCCCACAAGAAATACAATTATTAACTTTTTCTGACATCGGTCTGAGGCAAGAAAAGTTTCCCCAACGGGGTACTTAGCTTTAAAGAAGACTTCGGTTCCAAATTTTTTTGTTATTCAGGAGCTGGCCGACCAGCACTTGCAAACTGCTTCTGCTTCGGGCAAAAAAGACTGAAGAACATGGCGTCGGCTGTGTCTTGTATACTCTGGCCTTACTGACGTCAGAAGAGTAAGCGACGACAACCAACGCCGGACCAAGACTTTGGAATTCAGCCAACCGAGGGACCGCCTGACGGCTGAAAACCCATCTGTGATTACTGCAGCTAGCTGTATTAGCACTCGAACATCTACATTTATGGTAGGTACAAAACTGTACTTTTCCAGTGCCAACAGTCCCAGTTTCGACTGTCTCTGTGCTAGTCAGACCTACTTCTCCAGCACTGAAAACAGTCTTCAGCTCTTCGGCTCTTTGAGAACTGGAGACCTCCCAGGGTCACAGATTTGTTGCAGGTTCTTGGGAGCATGGTTCCACGTGGTGGTGTCAGAGCCGTCCATACCCCTTGGAGCATCTGCACACATTAACTCGACACCAGCTCCAGAGAGGCATCCTTCAGTGTGGGATGGGACCATGGTTCCAAAGGAGTTTGTTTCAGTTCCAAGCTCCTGTTCCTCTATGGGGGGAGGCCTGCTTCCAGGCCATGGAGAGGGCCTTGTCCACTGCGGGCATACAGTCAAAACCACTTTCGGACCAACAGCCCAGCCCTTTCCCTCGCCCGGAGCTTCTTCCAGTCTCTACACTGGGACAGTGGGCACAGAAACCTCAGGATCCAACCAATAGTGGTCATGTCCTCTTCAGATACCTCTCTGGCCCATCCCAACAAAAAGGTACCCCCTGAAGAGGAAGTGCAAGAGGAAGCAGTTAGACTTCCCAGAGGAGTCTTTCACTGAAGATACTGATTTCGATGAAGGGGAGTGTTCTGCAGAGTCATCCCCAGAAGATGTCTCCTTAAAAGATATTCTAGAGATCCTGAAACAGAGGAGTGGCTGGACTTTCCTTCAGCCTTCCTCAGAGGAATCTGTATACCTAGAGGCTTTCCATGCCTGACCCTCTACCTCTTGGATCTCTCTGCACACTGATCTGATTAAATTGATTGCACATCGGGCTTGGAAGATACCCGATTCTATTGAGCCAATCCCAAAGAGACCACACCATATTTTGTCAGCTGCTCAGTATCACCAGCACTGGGTGAAAGGAATACCAGTAGATGCCATGGTGGTAGCAGCAGCCACCCAAAAGGAACTTGCTGATAAAAGCCCTACTGTCCATTTTCTTAATAGAGTCTAGGATGATGGATAGATTCGAGAAGCACTCGTATACTACATCGACCTTTACACTAAGGTCCCTGAATTACATGGCACATTTCACAATACTTCAGTGAGATCTGATAAAAGAACCATCAGATAACCTGACAGGAGTAGTAGCTGAAGGGGTTAAAAAAAAGATAGCTTCTCAGCTGGCAACCCTAGATTCTGTTTGTAACATGTCCATGAGGCTTATTAAGCACACAGCCGAAGGGACAACAAGGGCAGTAGGTTCGGGCATAGCCATTAGGAGATGTGCTTGGATGCGCTTATGTGAATTTGCGGCTCCATTTAAGTCTTCTTTCGTCAATGCTCCATTTGACGGAACATCCCTTTTTGGCCCCAATGTTAGACATCCTTGCCAGATGTGAGAAAGATGGAAAGACCCTTTCTGTCATGGGGATATGCTTTTCCACTCCTCAACAGTCTTAATCCTGGAACTAGAGAAGTGGGAAGCTATGGTTCAAGAAGTCCCAAGGACCTTTCCATGACTTGCATGGCAATGATGTCCCACGGGCCAGAGGGGGGAATGACAATGGAAGATGCCATGCACAAGGCAGAGGTGGCCTGCAGAATCAGGGTTCCAGGGATTCTTTCCCTGGTAACTCTTATCAGCGCTCCTGAAAGGTGGCCTGATTACTGTCCTGTGGAAGCAGTTGGGGGACGATTGTCCCTGCACCTTCCTGCCTGGCTCTGGATAACAGACAACTGGGTGCAGAGGATCATATCCAGAGGTTACAATATCCCTTTCTCAGAAAATCCCAGGAAAATTGAAGAAAATCCCAGATGTTCTACCCAGTCACAGGGATGCAGCAGTCTTAAAAATTCAAAGAGAGCCATCCAAGCAGTCCCACCAGACCAGATAGGATCCGGAGTTTACTCAAGATTCTTTTTAGTGCCCAAGAAAACAGGGGACTGGAGACCAGTTTTGGATCTCATCAGTTGAACAAATCAGTCCAACAAACCAAGTTCTGGATGGCCACTGTTCAGTCTATACTTCTGTTTTTAGGAAAAGGCGATTTGATGTGCTCAGTAGATTTTCAGGATGCATATTACATAAAAATGGACACAATCCAGAAGATTCCTGCGCTTCAAGCTGGTAGTCTGTCCTTATCAATTGAGAGCCCTGTCCTTTGCTCTCACCACAGCCCGCAGGGTGTCTTTGGCCTCATCTAATTCGGAAACATCCAGACCTTTTGCCCCATCTGGATGAACCAATTCATCTGAATCTACAAAAATCTCAAGTTCGCTGCATGGCTTCACCAGTTGCAATGATTGCCAGGCATTTTACTCTCAATTCCTCAGTTCAAAGAATTGTAGCCTCCCACAAACCTTCAACTAGAACTGTACTTCAGCAAGTGGCATACATTTTCAAAATGGGCTTTAGAGACTAATCTCGATCCATTTTCAGCACCAATTGATAAGGTCCTGGAGTTTTTAACATTGCTTTTTGAAGCAGGAGCATCAGCCTCAACCATACGAGTGCATCTAGCTGCAATCCCAAATTTTCATAATTGTTTGAATGACGTAACGTAATGTCCCACAAACTTTGTAAAGCCTTTCTAAAAGGAACTTTGATGCTTAGATCCCAGTTCAAAGACCCTCCTGCACCTTGGGACTTGCATCTGTTACTTCAGTCTGTAATTAGTTCCCCTTTTGAACCTTATGCAACTTGTGAGCTGAAGTTTTTATCCTGGAAAACATTATTGCTGATTGCTATTACTTCCCAAGGAGGATATCTGAACTTACAGGCCTTATTTTGCAAACCTCCATACCTTGCTTACCATAAAGACAAGGTTTCTGCAAACAAATCCTTTTCTAACAAAGATAGTGTCCGAAACCAATATCAGCCAGACTGTTCAACTTCCAGTTTTCTACCTCAACTTCTCAAACAAGGGTGAATTTTGTCTACATTTACTTAAGATGTGCATAGACAATTGTGTGTTTACCTTCACTGAACAAATGAAGTCAGAAAAATTGGACCAGCTGTTTGTTTCCTTCTCTTTTGCTGCTATGGGAAAAGTAGTTTCTAAAGTTACTCTATCTAAATGGCTTAGACTGTATAACTTTCATTTATACCAAAAAGAAGTGCAACTGCCATGACCTGTTAAAGCACATTCAGCAAGACAGTAGCTGCTTCTGCAGTCTTTCATTGCAGAGCTTCTATTGATATTTGTGCAGTGGCTACCTGGGCATCCCCTCATACCTTTGTTACTCATGACAAGTTGGATCTGGTCTCTGGTACTACCATCATTTGGCTTGATGGTGCTCAGGAATATTTCTTCCATGAGACCTCCCAGGATTTAGGTAGCTGATGATGCTGTCCCACAGTTAAGGATTAAGTGAAGATTGACATCAGATTAAGAAGTTGCCTTACCATTATGTTCCATCAGTGTTGTCAATCTTCACTTATCCTTGACACCCCCACCCTCCTCCTCCTCCTACCTTTTGGTTTCTTGGTGGAACAGATCTTTCTCAAAAGATTGGCTTTCCCTTAATCTTGTGAGGAGCATTATGGGTAAAGCTTAGATCGAGAGTTTTGGAGGGCACGAGCTGGAATAATGTCAGGGTCTGTTCCAATATATATGGAACCGAACCCACAATCAAGGATAAGTGAAGACTGAACACAGATGAAACGTTATGGTAAGACGCAACTTCTTTATTATGATCTTATGTTAAGCCATGTAAAGTGCAAGAGCATGATTATTTGCTATGACACTGGCCTGTGAATAATCAGATGTGGGCAAAGTTTATTGCAGTATCATTGGCTACCCTTCCTTCCCAAAAAGGATGTATGCTTTTAGCTCTTTTATTTGGGTGATGAGTTACAGTACTCCCAGAAGGAAGAGAATAGCCAAAGGTAATGAGCATTACTGTGCCCCACAGCCATGATTTTAAGTTTTAAAAAAACTGACACTGGTAACTTAACTTTGACATCTTATCTATGAACGCAACTTGTGAGTTAACCTTAAAAATTACAAATGTGCAGTTTAAGGACTTTTGGAATATTTTCTTTTACTGTATGCATCATCCGGTAGGATTACCTTGTAAAAGAATGTCATTTTCATAGGGGGTTGGGCGATTTTTTTTTTTTTTTTTGCTGCTTCTATAACGTCATATATATTAATGTTTTTCAGTGTCATGAGCTGTTTTGTTTGAGAGATGTTCTTTTGAGTTGATAGATGTCCTTCAAGGATGCATCTGCAGTCCTTACAAATGGGTAGTCCTGTCGTCAGGCAGCCCTTCGGTCGGCCGGATTCCAAAGTCTGGGTCTGGCTACGGCTGGTGTCGCACTTCACCCGACGTCATAGCTGCAGTTTTTCGGGTATAAAGGCATCAGCCGATGCCATTTTCCTCAGTCTTTCTTGCCGCGTGGCGCCCGAAGCAGAAGCTGTTCGCAAGTGCCAGTCGGTCAGAACCAGAGATTACTACTACCGAATACTACTTCGAAGACTTCTAAAAAGCTAAGTACCCCGTTGGGGACTCTTTCTTGCCTCAGCCGATGTCAGAAAAAGTGAATAACTGTTTAACCTGTGGGAAACAAATACCTCATAAAGATTTCCACTCTTACTGCTTACCTTGTTTAGGCCCAGACCACGACGTAGCAGCTTGTCTAGCCTGTGCTTCTTTTAACCGACGGACGCTTAGACGTCGGTCGGAATTTGCAGAACAGTTTTTCGGCTCTGATTTTGCTTATATCATGCCGTCGGACCCTCCGACTTCACAAATTACCAAAAAACGCAGGGAAAAGGACCGACACTCGCGGTCCGCGGTTTCGGCTGAAACCGCGGTTAAGCCAACCACGAGTGTCTCTGTTTCGGCTGAAACCGAGCAAGCGGTTCTTCCCCCAGCCGAAAACATGCCTTCTACCGAGGCCTCTTCTAGCCTGGTGGAATCGGCTTCTGAAATCCAACCTTCAGTTGCGGTTTCTCAGGAATTATCTGACACTATTCCCTTGGATATTTCAACCCCTGCACGTGGAGCTGCTAGGCCTCCTGCAGCCATGTCTATTAAGGCCTTTGCCAGGGCTAAAGCAGCCAAAGCTTCAAAAACGGTGCCTGTCAAACCCCCCTCTCACAGGCCCAGCACCAGTTCCCATATGCTTTCTTTGGCTGAGGATCTCATTTCTTTAATTCGTGGATCCCAGCCTCATCCAGACAGGGCCTCTCATCCACCTCCAGAGAAGAGGCCTAGAGCAGAGCCCCTGAGCCAGTATCCACAGATGATTCCTCTGATGACTCAGAACATACAGACCCTCCTGAGGCTCCTTATTCCCCTTACGAAGACTCTGATGCTGAAGAGTCCATTCCTTCAGCCTCTCCACCTGAGGAATTTTCCTTTGGGGAAACCTTGCATGCTATGAGGGAACAATTTCAGTGGCAGGGCCAAGATTTCTCAGACTCCAGAAAAAGGCTTAGAACCTTTCTACATTTGCCACAGCATAGGCCTTTAGCTATACCTCCAGTTCTTTCTGTTGTAGATGATGCATTTAATGATGCTTGCACTGCTCCTGATTCATTACCTCCGGCCCCTGCTAAGCCCGATAGGTTCTACAGGGTCCCGGACACTCATCACCATTTATACAAGGCTCCTTTTGCAGAACCAGAGACTATCTCCCAGGGCCCTAAAGCTGTAGCAACTACATCTACTAAAAACCCCCTCCCCTCTGAAAAGGAATCCAGATCCTTAGAGAGATGGGGTAAAAAAGTTTACACCTCTGCTACTTTGTCAGCTAGAGCTTTGAACTGCCAATTTCATATGATTCAATATCAAGAGTTTATGCTTGAACAGTTAACTAAAAAGCTGTCCTCTGAAGAATCTTTAGATAAAAAATATGTTCAGGAAATGGTACATAACATACAGCAGGTTAGTAACCATTCTTTAAAATGTGGCTATGATGCACTGGAGGCTTCCTTTAGATCAGCCATGACTGGCGCAGTTATCAGGAGACATGCATGGTTGAAAGAGCAGGCATTACCAGACCATGTCAAATCAAAGCTTTTGGATGCACCCATGGACAAAGTCAAATTTGGTTCCCCTGCACAGCAGGTACTAAAAAAGATGGAAGAGAAGGCGAAATCTGTACAAACAGTGAAAGATTTCTTACAGGTTCAACCTCCAAGGTTTAGCAGGAACTGGCCCTCCAAGAATTGGTCCTTTCCGGACTCCTCTAAGACACAGAGAGGCAGGAATAGGCGTTCAAGAGGCAGAAACCAATCCAGGGGTGCCTACAGGGGACGCCAGTGGCAAGGTAACAACCAGCGAGGCACGGACGCAGCCACCACCACTACAACAACACAATCACAGTGACTTGGCTGTGGCACCGCCTACCAGGGAACAACTGGAAGCACCCTTAGGCGGAAAGCTAACCTTATTTTCAAAGAACTGGCATTGCATCACAAGGGAAAAATGGATTTTGCAAACTATAGACCAAGGTTACAGGTTCCATTTCCATACTCTACCAGGAAAGAGAGGAATGCCAAACCTACCACCTACTCAAAGGGCAGAAGCTCTAAAGCAAATATCTCAATTATTAAGAATGAGAGCTGTGGAAAAGGTACCATCTATGGAACAAGGAAAGGGATTTTACTCCAGACTCTTCCTGGTACCAAGAAAAGAGAGCAAATGGAGGCCTATTCTCGACCTGTCCGCTTTAAACACATTCCTCATTGTTCCAAAATTCAAAATGCTGACCCTACAGCAGCTTCTTCCCATGCTGGGCAAGGAGTCTTGGCTGGTAACTCTAGATCTCAAGGAGGCATACCTGCACGTCCCCATACGACCAATTTGCAGAAGATACCTCAGATTTCTTGCAGGATCAGAGCATTATCAATTCTCAGCATTGCCCTTTGGCTTATCTACTGTGCCCAGAGTGTTCACGAAATGCCTGGCATCAGTAATTGCTCATTGCAGACTTCAGGGGATCCAAATTTATCCCTACCTGGACGACTGCCTGATACAAGTGGACAACAAAAGCAAGCTAACAGAAGACTTACAAAGAGTCATTTACCTGCTGCAAGCCCTGGGATATACAGTCAATATAAAAAAGTCAAGGCTGATTCCATCCCAAAGAATAACTTTTCTGGGTGCAGAGCTGGACACATCAAAACAAATGGCATTCCTAACTGCAGAAAAGAAAGAGCAACTACCTCTCTACTTCTTGGCATTAACAAAGCAGAACCATCTAACTGCAAGAAAAGTACTGCAAGCCCTAGGCTTCATGGCATCCTGCATAATTCTGGTCCCTCATGCCAGACTGCATATGAGAAAGCTACAGTGGTACCTAAAGAATTTGTGGTCCCAACACAAGCACAGCCTAGAAACCAAAATTCCAATAATCCCATGCCTGAAGCAAGAGTTCCTATGGTGGGCTCAGGCCTGTCAATCAAACACAGGATTGCCCTTCTGCAACAGTCAACCAAGCCAAACCATCACGACAGATGCCTCAGACCTCGGTTGGGGGCACACATGCTGGACAAGTGCATACAAGGCTTATGGACTCAAGACCAGCTGCTCCTGCACATAAATCTAAAGGAAATGCTGGCAGTAAAATTGGCAATCCAGTCATTCAGACCATTTCTCCAAGAAGGTCAGTTGATGATAAGGACAGACAACACCACAGTTATGTGGTACATCAACAAACAGGGAGGCACACATTCATATCCTCTATGCCGACTGGCACTGGACCTATGGGATGTGGCTCTGAGCTACAACATTCAGTTACAAGCAATTTTTGTACCGGGAAAAGAAAACATTCTAGCAGACATATTAAGCAGAACTACCACAGATGCCCACGAATGGATGCTGCATCCGGACATCTTCAAAGCCATCACAAGAGAATGGGGATTACCACAAATAGACTTATTTGCATCCCCACTCAATCACCAGCTAAAGAAATTCTGCACAAGGACGTACCACCCACTTGCTTGGAAGGTGGACTCCCTATCTTTCAGTTGGAAAAACCTGACAGCATACGCATTCCCACCACTTCCTTTGATGCACAAGGTGCTTTTGAAGATCAAAGAGGAACGTCCAAGGATCATTCTGATAGCTCCAGACTGGCCAAGACAACATTGGTACCCATTGCTGAGGAGCATGTCTCGAACAAATATGGGCACTGCCCTGATCCCATTGCTGTTAACACAGAACAACTACAACATCCTGCATCCAAACCTGAAAACTCTGCAGCTAACTGCCTGGAACATTACATAAGAACAATTAACCCAAATTTATCCCAAAGGGTTAAAGACATAATCCCTGAGGCTCGTAGACCTTCAACAAGAAAGAATTATGCAGCAAAATGGAAAAGATATCTCATTTGGAGTACTGCAAAGGGAGAAGATGTGGCACTGGTAAACATAGCCAACATCCTGGAGTACTTGGCAGAGCTCTTCCATACAGGCCTGTCCTATTCTTCCATCAAGATACATGCATCAGCTATTTCAGCAGAATACAGCTTGGATCCTCCTGTCTTCTCTCATCCCCTGCTCAGACAGTTTCTGAGAGGAATTAAAAATGTAAAACCTCCAAGGAAACCACCATTGCCAGCATGGGACTTGAACTTTGTGCTAGAAAAATTGACACTTCCTCCGTTCGAGCCAGCAGCAACAGCAGAATTACAATACTTATCCTGGAAGACTGCTTTCCTGCTGGCAATCACCTCAGCAAGAAGGGTCTCTGAACTACAGGCATTAATGGCAGTGCAACCCTTCCTGATCTTCCATCAAGATAGAGTGTCCATGAGAACAAATCCTACATTTATGCCTAAGGTGGTATCAAGAGTGTCTTTAAATCAGGCTATCCACCTACCTACATTCTTCCCCAACCCACAGAACAGGGGAGAAAGACTGTTGCATACCTTGGATGTACATAGACAATTACGCTACTACCTGGACAGGACCAAGTCCAATAGAAAAACTGACCAGCTTCTGGTAGCATATGCAACAGGAAAGGAAGGAAAACCAATTTCAAAACAGACAATCTCCAAATGGATAGGAAATTGCATTAGATTTTGTTACTCCTACCATGGAAAGAAAACTCCAGAGAACATCAGGCCTCACTCCACAAGGGCTACAGCCACTACCACAGCTTTCTTACGAGGAGTGGCTACCAAGGACATTATAGAGGCTGCTACTTGGACCTCCGTGCATACATTTGCCAAGCATTACAATTTACCTTTATACTCTAAATCCCGAGCAGGTTTTGCCACTGCTGTTTTGCAGGGGATCCTAACTACACCATAATCTCTCCTTTTTCCTCCTCCCCTAGTTTAGCTATGGTATTCTACCCATTTGTAAGGACTGCAGATGCATCCTTGAAGGACATAGTACAGTTTTGTACCTACCATGAATGTAGATGTCCGATAGGAATGCATCTGCAGTCAGGATTACCCACCCACCTTCCCCTCTGTGGTACTCCTAGGGTATTTGCCATCCTTCAGCTAGCTTGGGGTGGATCTATTATGGTGTATTTGTTTGTATATATGTACATACATACTTTTTTTTATGTGTTTGCTCTCTACTATTTGGAAACATTGGCATTTATCCAAATTTAGCCATCCAAGAGGGCACCTGGCATCTGGGGCAAGAAACACCGAGGAAAATGGTGTCGGCTGATGCCTTTATACCCGAAAAACTGCAGCTATGACGTCGGGTGAAGTGCGACACCAGCCGTAGCCAGACCCAGACTTTGGAATCCGGCCGACCGAAGGGCTGCCTGACGACAGGACTACCCATTTGTAAGGACTGCAGATGCATTCCTATCGGACATCTACATTTATGGTAGGTACAAAACTGTACTTTGTGTATGTTAAGGCTAATGTGTATGATCTGTACATTCAATAAAGTTTTTTTTTTTGGAAAAAAGGAAGAAAATGGTCAGCAGATAATACAGCTAAAGTTTATACTTATGAATTTTTAAATGCTGGTACAGGAAATTGTCATATGACAGCCATCTTTCTAACCTATAGAAATTGCACTGAAGAAGCTAGGACCACTAGGTGGATTAAACTTTAAGTTGGCAGATGCCCTTCCCTCTTCCCATCAAGTGTCCCCCTCCATTTCTTCTTTGCCAAGTGCAAGCTAGGGAATAATGAAATGTTCATGGTTGCAAGGTGCCATTTTTGAATTGAAGCATATTTGTGGAGACATTTACTACAGAACACTTTTTTTTGTGGTTTCTTCCTGTCATCTTTTTTTGAGACCCCCCCCCCACACACACACACACACACACACTTCAGGTTTGGGCAAACCATCCGCCAGCTTTTCAAAATGTGCCCCAAATCAGGCTATCCCACCCACTGATTGGCACATCAGGTTTGCTTAGGATCATCTTATGACTCAAATTGTTTTAAGATTTAGTCTTGAAAAGCCATATTTTGATCCAGTTCAAACTAATGTCTTCATTGGGTGCATCTTAGGCACTTCAGAATCTGTTATGATTGCTCAAGGATAGGTAGGGGTTCCTACAGAACAGAATAACTCAGATTCTCATGACCCGTACAGTTTCAGCACCTTTTTTTCTGAAGACTCTGGGTCTCATGGCAGTGACAGTAGACATGATGCTGGATAACCAAGCTATATATGGTGGCCCTTTGTTAGAGGGATCAAGCTTAATTGTCTCAGAAAAAAAATCCCTGTCCCACATCATCAGAAATTGTGACTTCCAACATAGCTGCACACTGGTCAACAACAATCTCAATATAAAAACAGAGAAAAAAGGGGCATTTGAAGCTGTCATTTGGGTAAAATTTGGTCACTGATTAGTAATTACACTGCCTGGGTGCCAGCAAAGAAGAATTTTGGAAAACCTGAAAGAAAATCAATCAAAAGAAGAGAAAATTGGCTACAAAGAATCCTACAAACGTTCAGCATGAAGAAGTTCAAGTTTCAGCTCTGACACAGGAGATTGTTTCCAGTAATACAAAGAACAAGTAAAATAACTGAAGGAATGTATCAACTCTGATAAAAGGCTGGAAAAAAATTAGAAGCTTTAACCAGCTATTCAGATAAAACTGCCAAAATCAGTTTGAAATGAAGAAAAGGCCAAGTATGAGACTCCATCAATAAGAGTTAGAAAACAGAACATGCATGAAAAACCTGAGATTTTCTGTTTTACTAAAAAAAAACTGTAGGGAAGACTGTTAGTTTTATGAAAGTGCAAATAAGCATCTGAACTGGTGTTCACAATAGAATGTTCTACTTGAATGGGCACATCGTGTATGCTCCAAACGTGAGAAAACAGCCAAGACCTAAGAGTTGATCTTGACAAAACAGAAAAAGTAGTAAAAATGGAAGACACTTGAATATTTGTGGAAAATTATTTTTTTCACTGCAAACCAGGCAGAAGAGAAGTTTATCCCAGCATATAATGTCAGCGTGTCAAGAGGCAGATGTGGGATTCAAGCTACTGTATCCAGCTATCTTCAGAATATTTTTTTCTGGAGGATTAAAGTCCTTTTTGACGCAGAACAGAATAAAGGGGGATTACAATTGTTATCCAGCAAAGATTGAGCCAGCAAGAAGACAATTCTAATTCTCATTTTTCTGACAACAAAACCCATACATAGATTTTGCCAGTGAAAACGTTTCCATTGTTCCAAAGGAAAATGCTTGAGAGACCGAAAAAAACACAGGAGTTGATGGGAAGAATTAGGAATACCTTGGACTTTACAAGTAGAGACTGATATTGGGAGATGGAAATCAGGAAGAAACTCAAGAACATTGAAATTAATGATTTAAATGGGAGACTGAAGCATCAACCCCACTGGATATAGGAATAAACATGAAATACGGCATTGCAAGAAAAACTGGCTTTGTTAAAAAAGATCTGAAGTAGTTTTCATTTAATCTTCAAATTGAGGGACTCCAATCAGGCACTGATCAGACTCAGCCTCTTACTCTAGCATTGGATCCAAAGTGCAAGCTCCTCCCCTACCCATAATGCCCCTGTCTTCCCCTAGACCTTGTTTGCCACTCGTTTGATCAACAACGTATATCCTTTCTACCCCTACCCTATATCTTTGTGCTCAGGCATTGAATAAAACAAAAAAAAAAACCTCTCTCTGTCTCACTTTCCAGCCTTTTCTAGTGTGTGCGCATGTGTGTGTGCTTGCTTGCTTCTTCCTGGCCATGGCTGATACCCCCACACCTGGCTTCAGGAAGTGCACAGAGTATGGGCATAAGCTTCCCCTGCCTGATGCCCACACTGTGTGTGGGCTGCTTGGGTGTCCCGCATCAAGATTCCTCCTGCTCGATCTGCACAGCCTTCAACCCCCATACGTTGCTCGACAGGAGGAACAAACTCATTCTGAAAGGTCTCCTCCCACCTCCAATGGAGACCTGTGCTGCTTCTTCCTCCACCCCGACTTCTGTGACTCAGCTTCCCGGCAAGAAATGCGGTGTTAGAGAGAAGGCCCGATCCAAGGAGTGGACCAACCGATGAAGCTGTCCCCAGACCACTCTTCCTCAGTCAAACCACCGACCAAGTCCTGCCCGGATCTGAGCCGGAGTTCTCATCTGCTCCAGTCACCTTGCTTTTCACCAGAGCCACAGGCCTCCCAGCTCGGTCTGCACTCTCTTCTTCCCTCCAGCGCCACTCCAGGCTCGGGTTGGCAGTATCTTCCATTCAGTCTCCTCAGAGCCTGTCAGAAGCAAAGGTGGGACAAGATGATGTGGAAGTTTGTTTGGGCCCAGATCCAGTTGGGTGTCTTGCTTGCTCCATCTCCCTCTGGGGCCGGTGGGATGCAGTCCACCTTTCTCTCCATTACTTCTCTGATCAGACTCCTGGTTTTGCAGCCTTTAGGTCTGAGGTTCCCCAGTGTTGAGGGGTCAGTGCTGATGGTTCCTGGTACCTCAACGCAGACCATTGCCATCAGTGGTTTGACTCCGACATTTTCAGAGCTGACCGACTCTCTGAGCCGTAGCCTTGGCATCTGATCTAAGGGGATGGCATCAACTTCGAGATTTTCAGGGTCGTCCCTTGTTCTTGGAGCCTGGGTTCCGACACCCCCCCCCCCCTCTATGCAGCCTTCTGCTTTTGAGGTGATGGAGAGGCTCCTCTCTGCTTCTTTGAGACCTTTGACACTTTCATCCTCTGAGTCCTTCCTGCCTCCCTCTTCTGGGCCAGAGTCTGCCATCCTGCCCCTCAGGGACAGCCTGTTGCCACTTTGCTCCAGTAGGTTTCCACATGGGAACTCCCCGAGGCTTCCAAGTCCTCCCTGGAATTTCCCCCCCAAGAAGCCCCCTCGGAAGCATATGTGCAAGAGGAGACCCTTAAGACTCCCTGCCAGAGTCCCTCACGGATGATACCGACCTGGAGAAAGGGGAGGGTTCCCCTTGATCACCCCCAGAGGATGTTTCCTTTTGAGACATCATGGAGCTCCTTCTGCAACGCCATGGCTGGTCTACCCAGATACCCAACCTGGACAAGTCTGTATTCCTGGAGATGTTTGACACATGGCTCTCTACCTCCTGGGTGTCCCCTCCTGCAGGATCCCCTAGTGGATCTGATCTCATCTAGGGCATAGTACTTCAGTGTATCCAACAAGGTTTCGGGCATAAAAAGTCAGATTCTCTTGTAGGTAAAAGTCTTCTTTAATAAAACACCAGAGTAATCACAGGATAAATGCTTTCGCAACAATGCTTCATTAGATCCTACTGCAAAAAACAGGAAAAAGTAATTGGGTATTTAAAGAACCTATATCCAATCACATACATACTCATTAGATCCTACTACAAAAAACAGGAAAAAGTAATTGGGTATTTATAGAACCTATATCCAATCACATACATACTCATTAATGGTGTAATGGTCTAGCTTTGATTGCTGGTTTTAAAGGTATAGTATAATTAAGACCAGGTCGTCTATGTGCCTGCAAAGCTGCTATCCAGTTTATCTCCTTATATTCCACTTTGTTCAAATCATCTCCTCTGAGGTTATTATGAACAATATCTAGCACTGTAAACTTAAAAGAATGGCCCCCATTCTTTTAAGTTTACAGTGGTAGATATTGTTCATAACAACCTCAGAGGAGGTGATTTGAGCAAAGTGAAATATAAGGAGATTAATTGGATAGCAGATTTGCAGGCACGTAGACCTCCTGGTCTTAATTATACTATACCTTTAAAACCAGCACTCAAAGCTAGACCATTACATCATTAATGAGTATGTATGTGATTGGATACAGGGTCTTTAAATACCTAATTACTTTTTCCTGTTTTTTGTAGTAGGATCTGATGAAGCATTGTTGCGAAAGTGCTTATCCTGTGATTATTCTGGTGTTTTATTAAAGAAGACTAAGAGAATCTGACTTTTTATGCCTGAAACCTTGTTGGATATACTGAACTACTGTGGATTTGTGATTTTGGTTGCAGTGAATCCTTTGTTCATTGGATTGGTAATCTTGGTTGCTGTTTTTGTTTTTTCCATACAATGAAACATGGCAGAAGGCAACAATTCTGAATCAACCAATGTGAATGGAACTGTAGCTATGGGTTGATTTGAACGGTTTGTATATGTGGAGAAGAATCCACTTCTCACTACAGCTCTAATTAATTCAACAGGTATGAGTGACACCCTAAATGATGATATTGATATGGACAGTTTTCAAATGACTTTGAAAGAACTAGAAAATACATTATACAAACTTAAAAGAGCACAATGGCAGCGCTTACATTTTGAAGCCTGCCTCTATCACAAAGTTGTGCCTAGAGAGTTAAGGGTGTTAGGATGCCAACCTATGGAGATACTTTCCCCAGAATTGTTGAGAAAATGGCAAGCCCTGAACTTAGAACGGAGTTTTAATTATTTACGACTTATGAATGAGTATTTTGCTCCAAGTGAGAAAGAATTGTTGGATAAAAGTGGTGCTGTTAAGGCAAGAATTGACATCTAAGTACAAGGGGGCCATAGCAGATGAAAGAATTGAGAATGTGTTTACATCAGTATTGCAGCTTATGAAGAAAGCCTTTCCTTGAATAAGAAAAGTAAATTGGAAAGAGATCTAACTGACTTTAAAAATGGCCATATATTTGTATGGCCTCGCATTAATGCCTATAACAGTAATGAAGTAGATCGAAGTAATTCCAACATCGAGAATGAAGAACGGATAGGAGACCATTTGTCTGCTCCACATGAACGTTAAGGAAGTGGAGGCATTTCCACAGATACAAGTAATGATGATAAGGAAGTGACATCACAAGGAGCTGAATAGCGGAATAGGGAAGGAGCAAGACCCAAGATCATGATGCATAAGCAAGGGTCAGCGAAGCAGCAAATAGCATCAGCCTTGGGTTTTCCAGCATTTATCACCATGCTTCCAGCACCATTGAAACTATTGGGCACCAAAGAAATAACTGTCTCCCCCAGTCAAGGGAGAAAGAGGCGCAGACCATCGGGGGGAGAGAAGGATAGCAGAGAATTGGCAGAAACAACGCAGACGCTAGTATACAACCTTTCATCTGTATCATTGACTGACTTGCAATTGCAGGTATTGAATTAAGGGTCTTTCTTTCATACCTGCTAAGAGTTCACGGTTGGAGGAAGTCCTAATAGACTTGCGTAAGCTTGCCAGGAATGTGGCATTAAAAATGATGTTTGATAATGAAGAACCTTCGGATGTACAGGTACCTTTGAGAAAACCTAGTTTATTTAACCCACAGTTGCCAGCCAATGTAGCTGCATTTGTGAAGGTGTGTGAGAGGGACTTGTATGAACTTTTTACCACAGGCAAGTTTGACAAAACGTTTTTATAATATGACTCATGAAGAGAATGCTACTTTAAAAGAACTGAAAGCTAATTCTGATATCTCTATACGCCCTGCGGATAAAGGTGGTGCCACTGTTATGAATTTTAATGATTATATTAACAGTATGTTAGATATGCTTAGTGATAGTAATACGTATTCATTAGTTACTAGACAACAGGTTAATAGGTTTATTAGTGAATTAATGATTATTCTGGAAGATAGGTTTTTAAGTAATATGATTGGACAGGATTTATATGAATTTATAAAGGTGGAACATCCCATTATACCAACGCTGAATGGACTACCCAAAATACACAAAACACTTACCAAACCACCAATGAGACCTGTGGTGACAGGTAAAGGGTGGGTTACAGAACCCTTATCTATTTTTGTGGAAAGGGAATTAAAAAGTTTTTAGACAAAGCTCCAGCAGTGTTGAAGGATACAGAGATATTCCTACAAACATTAGGAGATTGTATTAATAATCTTGATTTGAAGGAAGAAAATTTAATGTTTGCTACATTGGATATTAATACATTGTTCATCATTATACCCAGTGAGTACGGGGTTGAATCTTTTAGAAGCTTCTTAACAAAGTTTCATGTTTTAACCAATATGCAAATATAAGTTATTTGTACTTGAATTGATTTTGAAATATAATGTGTTTGATTGGGGAGGGCATATACTGGCAGCAGTAGGGTGTGGCTATGGGCACACCCTGTGCTAACAGTTATGCCAACCTTGTATTAGCAGAGTTGGGAGGACAATGTAATTTTTACTGAACATTTATATAAGGCTAACTTATAAGCGCTTTGTAGACGATATTTTTATTTTATGGGTGGGTGATGCAGATTCACTGAAAGAATTTATCAGATATATGGAGAGTAACAGCATATGCTTTAAATTTACCCTACATAGTTCACATGAGAGAATAGATGTTTTAGATACTACTGTTAAACTTAATGATGATGGAAGCTGTGATTCCCTTATGTTCTGTAAAGAATGTAGAAAAAATAACCTATTAAGTAGGCATAGCATGCACCCCAATAGAATTTTTGGTAACATTGTAGAGAGTCAATTTTTACATGTATCGAGATCACACACAAATATAATGGACAATGAGGTAGCTGTAGATACATTAAGTGAAGAATTTAGACAGAGGGGATATGCTATAAGTGAGTTGAATAATAGACAACAAGAGGTACATGCCCTGAGAGAGAGGGGAAACCATATTTCAAAGGTGGTAGGAGGCATGAAAAGAAAGGGAATTTAAATAAACCTAGGTGTGGTTTTGCATTAAAGTATAGTAGTAATATACAACCTATATGTAATGTGGTTAGAAATAACTGGTCTATATTAAAAATAGTTGATAGGATGAATGAACTGGTGGGTGCTAAGCCTAAATTTATTTTTAAAAACAACATCTCACTGAAAAGGGAGCTGTGTTATAAGCCCCACTGTGAACAAACTAGGTGGAGTATAAGAGAGGGCACTTTTCTCTGCAGGAGCTATAAAGCTTGCAGTTTCATGTCCGGGAATAGACAGTTTAAACACCCTGTTACAGATAAACTATATGAATTCCGCTTATATGTGAACTGTCAGACTGAGAACTTAGTGTATTTAGCTACATGTGTAGATTGTGCATCTTTCTACATAGGGAAGACCACTCAGAAGCTTAGAGAGGGTTCTGCAACACTTGGGGGATATTAGGAATGAAAGACGTTTAAATGCTCTCTGTAAACATGCTAAGGATAATGAGGGCCATTATTTTAAGTTTACAGTGGTAGTTATTGTTCATAATGACCTCAGAGGAGGTGATTTGAACAACAAAGTGGAATATAAGGAGATTAATTGGATAGCAACTTTGCAGGCACATAGACCTCCTGGTCTTAATTATACTATACCTTTAAAACCAGCGCTCAAAGCTAGGCCATTACATCATTGAGTATGTATGTGATTGGATACAGGTTCTTTAAATACCTAATTACTTTTTCCTGTTTTTTTTTTTGTGGTAGGATCTGATGAAGCATTGTTGCAAAAGCGCTTATCCTGTGATTATTCTGGTGTTTTATTAAAGAAGACTTTTATCTACAAGAGAGTCTGACTTTTTATGCCTGAAACCTTGTTGGATACACTGAACTACTGTGGATTTGTGATTATTTTGGTTGCAGTGAATCCTTTGTTCGTTGGATTGGTAATCTTGGTTGCTGCTCATCTAGGGCATGGAAGGAAGTGGATACAGTTGAGCCTATCCCCAGGTGCCAGGATAAGGAACTCAGTGCTCCTTCATACTTGTCCAGAGGGTCCCCAGTTGATGCCATGGTGGTTGCAGCAGCCACCAAAAAGAGCTCTCACAGGAGACCTCTTCAGTCCATCCTCCAGACAGGGAGTCTCGGGCAATGGATTGTTTTGGAAAGCTGACCTATGCGTCAGCCACCTTTGCCTTACATGTGCTAAATTATTTGCCACATGTAATCAGACTACAGAGGGACATGGTCAAAGAGGTCGCTGAGTCTGCCCTAGAGTCCATGTCAGCAGAGGAGTAGTTTTTTTTTTTTTCCTTTTGCATGGTCCAGCCTTTCTTCTATTTCTAATACTCATGTACTCATGAGGCACATTTCACACACTACTGAGAGTGCGCCTCTGGCTGCGGAAAAGGGCGTGGCCATTAGGTGGCATGCCTGGATCCAGCTTTGTGCTTTTAAGGAGCCCTTCAAAGCATCATACACAAATGCCCCCTATAAGTGAGAAGGCTGGGAAGACGTCTGCCATCGGGATCCACTTTTCCGCCCCACAACAATCCCTTCTCTAGGAATCAGTGTGGGGTCAAGATGTGGTTCCAGAAGTCTCAAGGCTCTTCCCAAGATGCTCAAGATTTGCCTTCTCCCAGAGGCAGAGGGGGATACGATAGACGCTGCCATCGTGGCAGATGGGGTCCCAAAAACCTAGGGTCTCTGGATTCCTTCCCGGACAGGCCCTTTCAGCATCCCTGAGGGTTGTCTGACTGCTCTTCTCTGGAGGCAGTCTGGGGATGACTATCTCTGCACCCAACAGCCTGGGAGTCAATTACAAACGATTGTTGGATTCTGCAGATCATATCCAGAGATTACCAGATTCCTTTCTCCATCCCCTCCAAACACCTCCCGGACATGCCACCCGGTCAGCGGGAGGAGGCAACCACAGAAGTTTCTAGGCTGCTTGTAGAAAGTCATCCAGCCCGTCCCCATAGACAAATCCGGATCAGGCATTTATTCCAGGTTCTTTAGTGCCAAAGAAAATGGGGACTTAAGACCTGTTCTGGATCTTTCAACCCTTAACCTGTCAGTTGCCAAGATGAAATTCCGGATGGTCACCCTTCAGTCCATTCTGCCCTTCCTGCAGGTAAATGACTGGATGTGCTCAGTGGACCTCCAGGACATGTACTGCCATATGAAGATGCACAGGCGCTTTTGTCTGGGAGCCAGTCACTTTCAGTTCAGAGTGCTCCCCTTTGGGCTCACCACTGCCCCCCCTCGGGTGTTCACCAAAGTGATGGTAGTGGCGGCTCACCTGCAGCTGTAGAGGTTTCAGGTCTTCCCCTGCCTGGACGATTGACTCCTCTCCGCTCCCTCTAGGCATTGACTAATTCAAGCCAGGGATCATCTCCTTCAGATTGCTCAGTACCTGGGTATGACCATAAACGTCAACAAGTCTCAGCTGGCCCCAATGCAGGTACTGGATTTCATAGGTGCTCGGATAGACACTACACAGGGCAGGGTGTTTCTACCACCAGACATTCAGTGGTCTTTGCTAGACCTTTCCCTCGTCTCATCTGATTCGACTATCCCATATTTGTAAGGACTCCCTTCTTTGGTGGCTGCAATCCCCAGACCTCCTTCAGGGTCATCTGTTTGTTCTTCCCTCCACCACAATCACGGTGACCACAGATGTCTCCCTGCTCTGATGGGGGGGGGCATTGCATGGCAAGGATGGTCCAAGGCACATGGTTCTCTCTGGAGACCAATCTGCATATCAGTGTCCTGGAGATGATGGTGGAGCTTTTAACGTTGCAAGCTCTCCATGCCTTTCTTCCTCCGGGGATTATTTCCGTACATACATACAGACTATGTCAGTAGTCTGGTACATCAACAAACAAGGGGGGACCAGATGTTATCCCCTTTGTTGCGAAGCCATGTGATTGTGGGAGTGGGTGATCTCCACCAGTTGTTTTCTGGTGGCAATGCACATTCAGGGGAGGTCCAACATTTTGGCAGACAGGCCGAGCAGGTCTATTCTGATGCTTTACGAGTTGTCTCTGAATCCTTCAGTAGTGGAAAAGGCCTTTCTAAAGTGAGGTCAGCCTTGCTGCGGTATCTTCACCTCTCCAGTGCAAAGTGCAGCAAATATTTCGCTCCGAACCCAGAGACGCTCTAGTTCATGCTTATCCTCTGGTCTCATGTAATGTGTCCTCCTCGGACGCTAGATCTGGTTCCGGATCTGATTACACATCCCTCAGGGATTCCTCAGCCAGACTTAGCCTGAAGCTTATGGCTTGGCTGCTCCATTTCCCATGATGGTTAAGACTCCCAGGCTGTCTTCTCCTGTTAAGATCTTTGTAGTGGCTCACAAATCTTCTACCAGGAAGGTTTATTTGAGTAAATGGAAGCGTTTCTCTACATGGGCTTCTCAGCATGACCTGGATCCCTTCCCAAAGCATTTGGGTCCTAAGTATCACAAGGTGCATATGGTGGGGCATGTTAGTGTGGAGGAAACTAAGGATTTGTTGGGGGTGTGTTAGGATAATACCTTGCTTATTTTCAGCCCCTGTTCATGAAGGACATGTGGGCATACCAGGGGGTAAATTTATGATTTTCCCATCCAGCTGACAAGGTTTTTGTTTTATATGCTTGGAGAGTATATTCCGTTGTGCAGGGATGCTTTGTGAAACACATTTGTCCAGCATGTTCTATTTGTGTCGCAAGCAAAGTTCAGATTCCTGGATATAGTGTTTCTGGTATGATTTTATTTGCAGATGTGCAGCAGATCCATCAGGGCTTGGTCTGAGGAAGCCCTATAAGCTAGGCAAAGATCCCCACTCAGCAGCTTGTAGGAGATTTTAATACAGACAGAGCCTTTAGGCGATCAGTGTGGGACAGGGTTTCCGTGCCCTGAATTCTCTTGGTGCGAAAACATTGTGTGTGTTCCGACTGTTGCAGGTGTGTGGTTAGATACAAGCCAAATGCAGGGCAGCAGTCATTGGATCTGTCATTAGAAGGCATGCATGGCTTAAGGAACAGCCTCTGCCAGACCATGTCAAATCTAAATTGTTGGATGCCCCCTTGCACAAAGATAACTTATTTGGCACTAAGGCAGAAGAGGTCTTAATGTGGAAGAAAAAGCAAAATTTATGCAAGCAGTTAAGGATTTCTTGCAGGTCCAGCTCCCTAGGTTCAGCAGGCATTGTCCCTCCAAACACTGGTCTTTTCCTGCTCCCAGTAAACCGGCCCAGCCTAGGCCCCATGGAAGCAGACCCCCCCCCCCCCACAGACAGCAGCCCCAGGGAATGCAGAGATCTAAGCAATGGACTGCCTCCACTTCGAAACCAGGGAGTTCTAAGCCACCCCCTTATGGTAAACACTCACAATGACTCACCTCCTCCACCCCCTCCCTCTACCCACCTTCACTTACCCCTAGGAGGAAAACTCTCCTTTCACTCAAGCACCTGGGCCACCATTACCAAGGACCACTGGGTTATGAACATTGTTTTTCAGGGATGCAAATTTTCCTTCCACACCCTGCCAATCCCGAAAAGGTTCTGAGACTTTTTCTGGTGCCCAGAAAGGAGGGCATCTGGCACCCCATCCTTCATCTATCCATTCTAAACACCTTCCTGGTGGTACCAAAATTCAAAATGCTCACCCTCCAGCAGTTGCTGCCCATGCTCTCCAAGGACGCTTGGCTAACCACCCTAGATCTAAAAGAGGCATACCTCCACATTCCTATCAGGGAATCATGCAGGAAATATTTCCGCCTCAGGGTAGGATCTCAACACTTTCAGTTTTCTGCGCTTCCCTTTGGCTTATCTACTGCTCCCAGAGTTTTCACAAAATATATGGCTCTGGCCATTGCCTTTTGCAGACAAGGAAATATTCATATTTACCCACACTTAGACTGCCTTATTCAGGCAGACAGCCAGGAAACACTGCTCAAGCACCTGGCCTTTGTAAAGACCCTACTAACCTCCCTAGGGTACACTATCAATGAAAAGAAATCCAAACAGCTGCCCACCCAAAGGCTAATCTTCCTGGGAGCAAGTCTGGGCACAGCATCCCAGATGGCATACCTTACTCCAGAGAAACAAATTTTCCTGACAGCCCACTTCTCTCAACTAGCAAACAGGCTCCAGCTAACTGCAAGGAAGATCATGCAAGCTCTGTGGTTCATGGTATCTTGCAGACTGTTCATTCTATATGCCAGACTGCATATGAGGAAACTTCAATGGTACCTGAAGAGCCTTTGGTGCCAACACTCTCAAGACCTGAAAACTCTTCTACCTATAATTCCTTACCTCAGAAAAGATTTTCTTTGGTGAGCAACAGCATGTTCCCACAACAAGGGAATGCCTTTCTCCCCACCCCCTGCCACCCAGACCCTCACCACAGACTCATCAGACTATGCTTGGGGTGCACACCTGGATGGCAGGTGCATACAGGGCCAATAGAGCCCACAGCAAATCCCTCTGCACATCAATCAAAAAGAGATGATAACTGCGCAGCACACCTTGATAGCTTTCGAGCCCCTTCTCTCTCCAGGGGCTCTCCTGATCAAAACAGACACCACCGTGTTGTGGTACATCAACAAGCAGGAAGGGACCCACTCCTACTCTCTGTGCAGGCTGTCCATGACCTTTTGGTACACAGCCTCTGCTATGCAACTACACCTGTTAGCACAATTCCTACCAGGCTCTCTCAACTCTCTGGCAAACCAATTAAGCAAAAATCTTCTGGACCCACATGAGTGGCAACTCAAAACAGAAGTACCTTCACCCTAATAACTCATAAATGGGGAACCCCGAAGGTTGACCTCTCTGCTTCCCACACCAACCATCACCTCAGCAAATTCTGCACCAGGGAGCATCACTGCATGGCTTGGAAAGTGGATGCTCTGTCCTTTCCCTGGGTCAATCTATCGGTCTATGCCTTTCCTCCCCTACCTCTCACCCCCTGGGTACTGCTCAGAATAAGGGAGGAAAAACCAAGGACCATTCTTATAGCTCCAGACTGTCCCCAGAAGCATGGGTAGCCCTTGCTGCGCAGCCTGTCCCTGCTACCCCATGGCATCTTCTTCAGATTCGAAACTTCCTGACCCAGAGGGAAGGGGAATTCATGCATCCCCAATTGCAGACACATAATTTGGCAGCTTGGCTTATTCCCTAACCTGAAACAATCTGCCAATCTCAGTAAACAGGTTCTGGATTTTATCCATGAGGCCAGATGCCCTAGCACCAGAAAGTCTTATGCTGATAAATGGAAAAGATTTCTACACCTGGATCCAGGCTAAGGGAGTCAATATGGCACAGCCCTCCCTCCCTCTCTTCCTGGATTACTTAGCTGAACTACTACACAGTGGCCTCTCTTTCTCCTCTATAAAAATTCATGCCTCTGCTAATTAATTCTGCTCATTTTCCCACTGAGTGGCCCCTTTTCTCACATCCTCTGATCAAACAGTTCCTAAGAGGGTCTCGCAACTTAAGGCCACCCAGAAGGGCACCAACACCAGCTTGGAACCTTAACTTTGTATTGGAAAAGCTCACCCTGCCCCCTTTCGAACCAGTTTCTTGTGCAGAGCTAAAATTCCTCTCCTGAAAAACAGCATTCCTTGTGGCCATCACTTCAGCCTGAAGAGTCTCTGAGCTGCAAGCACTCATGGCTGTGGAACCCTTCATAATCTTCCATGCAGACAGGGTATCCCTCAGAACTAACCCACCTTTCATGCCCAAGGTGATGTCCAGTGTGGCTCTCAACCAAACCATGCATTTGCCCACCTTTTTTCATAACCCCCAGAACAAGGGGGAAAGGATTCTTCACTCTCTAGATGTGCACAGACAGCTCCGATTCTATCTAGACAGGACTAAATCCTTCAGAAAGTCTGATCAATTGCTGGTTAGCTTTGCTACAAGGGCAAAAGGCAAAGCTATCTCCAAACAAACCATTTCCAAATGAATAGCACACTGCATCCATTTCTGCTACAGACAGCATGGAAAGCCTACCCCAAGGGGGTCAGGACCTCCACCTCTGCAGCTTTCATCAGAATAGTCCCCACCAAGGACATCTTGGAGGCTGCCACCTGGACTTCTGTTCACATTTTTACCAAGCATTACCACCTGCCTCTCCTCCAAATCCAGAGCAGGGGTTGCCTCTGCAGTCTTGCAGGGCATCCTAGCCAGTCCCTAGTTTCATTGACTGCCTCCACCCTTTTCCTCAGCTTTGAGAATCAACCCAAATGTGATGACTGCAACAGTGAAACACGAAGAACATACTACAGTTGTGTACACTTAACATAAATGTAAATGTTTGAGTGTATTCAGTGTTGCAGTCCTGGATGTTCTTCATCTCACATTGCTGCAGTCCTTACACTTGGGTAGTCCGCTGTCCTCGGTCGGCCCGAATATCAAAGTATAAGGCTGACGTCGGTCAGGGCGCATTTGACTGACGTCAGGATGTCAGGGTACAAATGCGCATGCCCGACGTCATATCCTCAGTCTTTTTTGCCGCATGGTCCGATGCAGAAGCAGTGTTGCAAGTGCCGGTTGGCGTTCTGAGATTTTTCGATTTAGAAGTTTCAGACCGAGTTCAAAGTTGGCTAAGTACCCCGTTGGGGAATATTTTACTTTTTTCTTGCCTCAGTCATTTACTGGATGTCAGAAAAAGTTAATAATTGCATTTCTTGTGGGAAACAGATACCGCATAAAGATTATCATACTTTGTGTATTCCTTGCTTAGGGCCTGAGCACGACGTTGTTGGCTGTTGCTCTTGTGCTAGATTTAATAAACGCACTATAAAGAGAAGGTTGGATTGTGCGAGGTTAGTCTTTGGGAAGCGGTGTAACTATAAAATGCCGTTGGATGCTCCGACGCCCGCTTCTTCAAAGAAGCGCAAGGACAAGGCAGTTAAGCCTAGGCTAGAAGAACCGTCTGTACCAGACGCCGGTTCTTTAGAGGTGTCGGTGGAGCTGGTGGCTCCACCGGAGGTTTCTTTGTGTTCCCAGGGGGAGACCTTGTTATTACAAGATGTGGCCTCTCAGGAGACTAGTCAGGCTGAGTGGGCTTCTCATGTTACTATACTCCCCTCCCTTCCTAAGGTGGCTAGGCCCTCACCTTCTGTTTCAAAGGCTTTCCCCAGGGGCAGGCCAGGTTTAGCTTCAGTTAGTGTTACCCCTAGCTCTTCAGGTACTGTGCCCAAGAAGCATATGCTTAAAATGGCGGAAGATTTGATTACTTTGATCAGGGGTTCTATGCCCCCTCCTGATAAGAGGCCCAGGGTGGAGCCTGAGCTGGGGGGTTTTGAGCAGGCTTCAGATGTTTCGGAGTCTTCGGCTGAAGACTTGCAGGAGTACTCTCCTTATTCTGATTCTGATGTGGATGATTCTACTCCTTCTGCTACTCCTCCTGAGGATTTTTCTTTTTCAGAAACTCTTCATTCCATGAGGGAGCATTTTAAGTGGGAAGGTCAGGACTTCTCTGATTCCAGAAAAGGCTTAGGGAATTTCTGTTGTTACCCCAGCATAGGCCTTTGGCTATACCTCCTGTTTTGGATGTAGTGGAAGATGTTTTATGGAAGCTTCTCTTAATCCTGATTCTTTGCCTCCTGCTCCTGTTAAACCGGATAGGTATTACAGGGTGCCTGAAGCTCATAAGTATCTTTTAAGAGTCCTAGGGCAGACCCAGAACTGTTAGCCATGGGCCTAAAGGTGTTAAGGCTTCTGTTGTTAAGAATCCGGTTCCTGCAGACAAGGAGGCTAGGGCCTTGGATAGATGGGGCAAGAAAGTCTATACTTCTTCCACTCTTGCTATGAGGGCTCTGAATTGCCAGTTTCACATGTTGAAATACCAAAATTATCTCCTTTCACAATTGAAATCTAAGGTTGATGCTCTGGCAGTAGGTATTGATTGTAAGGAGTTGCAAGATTTAGTGCATGTTTCTGAACAGGTGGGTAAGCATTCTTTGCAATGTGGTTTTGATGCTGTACAGGCCTCGTCTAGGGTGGTTGCCACTGGGTCAGTTTTTCGCAGGCACGCCTGGCTGAGGGATCAGAATTTGTCTGAACATGTTAAAACAAGGATTTTGGATGCTCCTTTACAATCTGACGTGTTGTTTGGTCCTCCTGTTGAGACAGTTTTAAAGAAAATGGAAGACAAGGCTAAGTCTATGCAGACTGTTAAAGATTTTTTGCAGGTCCAGCCTCCAAAGTTTAGTAGAAATTGGCCTACTAAAGGGTGGACGTATCCTTCTTATGATTCACAGTCTAGGGGTAGATCTAGACGTGGTAAGGGCAGAGCTCAGGGCTCTTTCAGGCCTAGAACAGGGAGTTCTCCTGCACAGGCTTCGGTGAGGGCAGGGGTCAGTCCTTTCGTAAGCAGACCCAATGACCTACCTTTTCAGCTGCCAGAGCCTGCTGCCTGGCAGCACCTTTGGGGGGAAGGTTGGCACTTTTCAAAGAAAATTGGAGTTTAATTACCCAGGACAGATGGGTATTGGATATCATACACCACGGCTACAGGTTTTATTTCCATACCTTGCCTCCTTTCAAAGGCATGCCAGACGTTCCTCCTCAACAAAGAATAGAGGCTCACAAACAGGTTTCTCTGTTGCTCCGACTAGGGGCCATACAGCCGGTCCCTCTGCCAGAAGTGGGCCGAGGATTTTATTCTCGCCTGTTCCTAGTACCAAAGAAGGGGAACACGTGGAGACCAATTTTGGATTTATCTATCCTCAACACTTATCTGGACATTCCCAAGTTCAAAATGTTGACGTTGCAGCAGCTTTTACCTCTGCTGGGCAAAGATCATTGGATGGTAACTTTGGATCTCAAGGAGGCTTACCTTCATGTTCCCATCAGACTAAGTTGCAGAAAGTATCTGCTGAGCTGGGACTTCTCACTATCAGTTCTCTGCATTGCCCTTTGGCTTATCTACTGCCCAGAGTGTTCACGAAAGTTCTGGCTCCAGTGATAGCTTTCTTCAGACTAAAAGGAATACAGATCTATCCTTATTTGGACGACTGCCTAATTCTGGCTCAAGGAAGAGAAGAGCTTCTTCATCATTTGGAATATGTGATAGCAGTGCTAAGATGCCTAGGGTATTCTGTGAACGAAATAAAGTCCAGTCTAGTACCCTCTCAAGACATGTGCTTTCTGGGTGTGAGACTGAATACAGCATCCCAGATGGCCTTTTAACCCCGGACAAACAAACGAGTCTATTCCTTTACCTCCATCAACTATCTCATCAGTCCGGCCTCACTGCAAGGTCAGTCCTTCAAGCCTTACGGTTCATGGCATCTTGTATTCTCGTACTACCCATTGCCAAACTGCATATGAGGAAGCTACAATGGTATCTCAAAATGTATGGACACAGCACTGCCAGGATCTGGACACTGTCATTCAAATAATACCTTGCATTCAAAAGGAATTTTTGTGGTGGGCTCAGGAATGTCACCTAAACAAGGGACTCTCTGTGACCCGGCCAGAGGCGAGTCAGATTTTAACGACAGATGCCTCAGACAAAGCTTGGGGAGCTCATCTAAATGGAAAGTGGATACAAAACAAGTGGCCTGTCGGACTACAACATCTACATATCAACATGAAGGAGATGTTAGCAGTCCAGTTTGCATTAATTGCTTTCAAGGAGTTACTTATTCCAGGGCAGGTGTTGATTCTAACAGACAACACAACTGTCATGTGGTACATCAACAAGCAAGGGGGAACACATTCTTATCCTCTATGCAGGCAAGCAATGATTTTGTGGGAGACTGCTCTCAGTTTACAGCTCAATCTTCAGGCAAGGTTTCTGCCAGGAGCACAGAACTCCTTAGCAGATGTGTTGAGCAGACGAATTATGGATCCCCACGAGTGGAAATTGGATCCTCATGTATTTCAGAAATTGACAGTGTCCTGGGGAACTCCAGACATAGATCTGTTCGCTTCTCCACTGAACCATCAGCTGCCAAGGTTTTGCACAAAAGGTTTCATCCCACAGCTTGGAAGGTGGATGCTCTTTCTTTCAATTGGAGCAATCTTCATGTGTATGCCTTTCCACCTCTGCCTCTCCTCCCAAAGGTACTTCTAAAGGTCAGACAGGACAAGCCAAGGATGATTTTAATAGCTCGGATTGGCCTCGACAACACTGGTACCCATTACTGAGAAGTCTGGTACGGAAGCCTCCATGGCTTTTGCCTTCGATTCCACACCTGTTGTCGCAGGAGGACAGCCATTTGCTAAATGTCAAGCTTCACTCTCTGCACCTAACAGCCTGGCATATTCTGTTTTGAACCATAGTGGGCCTCCACTTCCTCAGCAAGTTTTGAATGTTATTTTGGAAGCTAGGAGGCCTAGTACAAGGAAAGTGTACGCAGACAAATGGAAGAGATTTTGTTTTGGAGTGCAGCAAAGATTTTGATGTTTCTGAGCCTAATTTGTGTGTGGCTCTTCAATATCTTACTGAGTTACTAGACAAAGGTTTGTCTTTCTCTTCTATTAAAGTTCATGCTGTAGCAATTTCAGCTCACTATGATTGCAACCCACCATTGTTTTCTCATCCTTTGTTCAAGCAATTTCTTAGAGGGGCAAAGAATATAAGACCCCCACGAAGAGCTCCTACTCCTGCTTGGGATCTCAATTTTGTGTTGGAGAAACTCACTCTACAACCTTTTGAGCCTGCAGCTACTGCTGAGTTGAAATATTTATCATGGAAGACTGTTTTTTTGTTGGCCATTACCTCTGCAAGAAGGGTTTCTGAATTACAGGCCCTTATGGCGGTTAAGCCTTTCTTGATTTTTCATAAGGATAGGGTATCATTACGTACTAATCCTTCCTTTATGCCTAAGGTGGTTTCTAGTGTGGCTTTAAACCAAACTATTCATTTGCCTACTTTTTATGCAAATCCCCAAAATAAAGGGGAAAAGATTTTGCACACTTTAGATGTCCACAGGCAGTTGCGTTATTATTTGGACAGAACTAAAGGTTTCAGGCAGTCTCAGCAGTTGTTTGTTTCTTTTGCTTTGAGTTCTCAGGGCAAGCCTGTATCAAAACAAACTATTTCTAAGTGGATTGGGTTTTGCATTGCTTTCTGTTATTCCCATCATGGCAAGGAGATTCCAGCTGGGATTAGGCCTCATTCCACTAGGGCTACTGCCACTTCAACAGCTTTTTTGAGGGGAGTGGGAACCAAGGATATTTTGGAGGCTGCTACTTGGAGTTCTGTGCATACTTTCTCTAAGCATTATCACCTGCCACTTTACTCTAAGTCCAGGGCTGGTTTTGCCACTGCTGTTTTGCAGGGCATTTTGGCAGCTCCTGCTTCCTTGTAGTTAGCCATCCTCCCTTACCTCTGCTTTGGGATTCTACCCAAGTGTAAGGACTGCAGCAATGTGAGATGAAGAACATAGTACAGTTTTGTACCTACCATAAATGTAGATGTTCGAAGATCCACATTGCTGCAGTCCAATTTACCCTCCCTCCTTCCCCTCTGTAGTTAGAGGTGGTTGTGTGGGTTGGGTTGTACATTTTGTGTATATTATATATATTGTACATATAGTTAGTGCAAGGGTGGTTGGTTGGTTGTTTGCTGTCTTTTGGTTTTGACCTTTATTTCTAGGGTCTTCTGACATCTGGGGCAAGAAAAGACTGAGGATATGACGTCGGGCATGCGCATTTGTACCCTGACGTCCTGACGTCAGTCAAATGCGCCCTGACCGACGTCAGCCTTATACTTTGATATTCGGGCCGACCGAGGACAGCGGACTACCCAAGTGTAAGGACTGCAGCAATGTGGATCTTCGAACATCTACATTTATGGTAGGTACAAAACTGTACTTTTCCCTTTCTCCATCCCCCTACTTCTTTCTCCTTTTATTACCTTTCTAACTTGTTGCTCTCCTTGCCTTACAAGGGACATATTGGTATTTATTTTCCATTGGTGGGGGTTTCTTCCACCAGAGCCTGCCCTCCTACACGGGGGCTCCTGACAGGTTAGGGCAAGAAAAACTGATGTAATGGCGTCTGCTTCCTTACTTTATACTACTGACGACCTGGCGTTAGTCTTCAAGCGACAGCAACTGACGCTGAAATACTAAGTCTCTGGTATTCGGGCCGGCCGAGGGCTACCCTGGCAAGGATAACCCAAATGTGATGACTGCAACCGTGAATACACTCTTAACATCCACATTTATGGTAAGTGTACACAACTGTACTTTCCCAGATCTCTTACTACTGGGTCGAATCTTGGGGGTGTTTTATAAATGTTGTAGTTAACTTGGGTTGAGAGTTTCCCAGAAGGCATTGTAATGCATTTTATGGCTTTGACACCAGTCATTTGTCTGTGTTAAACCCACTTGCAAGATGTTGGTGTCCTGGGGAATATCTAATAGCTCCCCAATTTACAGTTGTCTGCAAACTTGGTGAACCAGAGGCCTTGAACATTCACCTAGACTTCTGAGGACTAGATGCCAAACAGGAGAGCCCAACCCAGAGCCCTGCAGTACTCCCCTGGTAACTGCTCTGTTGGTGGAGGTGGTCACACCAATACTGACTTCTTGGATCCTGTGAGCCAGCCGGCAATCCAGTGAGTTATGTAAGGATTTACACCTAGCTCAGAGAGCTTGTGAGCAATGCCCGAGTGAGATATTGTATTGAATGCCTTAGCCAGGTCAAGATATGCAGTATGCCTCATTTTACCCTTGTCCATTGTGTTGGTGATCCTCCGAAAGACGTATACCAGATTAAGTAGGCATGACCTTCCCTTAAAGCCAAATTGGGTTGGGTCCAGTATCGGTAAGTTATCAATGCCCGTGTTTGTCATTTCCATGATAATTTATTCCATGGCTTTGCATATTAAGCTTGTTTGACTGACTAGTCTGTAGATCTGTTGATGGTTCATCCATGTGGAGGGGAAAAACTGTTGCAGTCTTTCATTCGCTTGGAGCGTAGTCCATTTCAAGGCTGTAGTTGGAGTGCCTCAAGTGGTCCTGATAGGTTGTGTATTAAACTGTTCAGGCTGCTCAGGAAGCAGCTATGGGCTATTGTCAAGACCCATGGAGGCAGTGTTCTTAGATTTATGAGTGCTGCCTACAACTGGTTACTGTTGATAGCTGATGGAAGTATGTTGGAGGATATTTCACTTGGTTGAGCTGAGGGGAGTTGGGGGGTGGAGTTAATTTTGAGCTGAATTTAGCCAGTAGATTTGCTTTGTCACCCTGATCAATGTGGGTGGTACTGTTCACCAGTTCAGCACATTGCTGTCTTATCTCCAAGTTTCCAGACATAACTGAAGATATTATAGGTTCATAGGTAGGTACTAGGCTAACGACCCTAGGGCCCATACAAGCCTAGCCAAAAAATGTACCCTGTCGAGCAGAGCCACAGAAGTGATCCCCGGGGTGAATTTCCCATTTCCCATCTCCCATCCAATCATCAAGATTTTTCTTGGAGTGCTAATGAGGAGCTCTGTTTGACATAGAATAGGGTCTGTTCCAGAGTATGGGGAGTCTCTGGGACAGGAATCTATCCCTCCAGCATGTTCTGTTTATTGTGGTGACAAGGTTTAGGTCCCTAGAGCGTGTAGCTCGGAGGGATTGGGATTTCTTTAAGTGGAGCATGTCCAACAGCTCTGGGTTTGACATAGCTTTGTATGTTAGGCAGAGATCGTCCCTGAGTAGGCAATATGCGATGGAGTAAAGTTGTAGTTTTTTGAGACGGTCTGCATAGGGCATATGTTTGAGGCCAGTAATCCTCTTTGTGAGGTATTTATGTGGTCTTTCCAGTTGTAGATGTCTTGTGAGGTACATACCAAAAGGGGCATTGTACTCTATAATGGGTCTAATGAGTGATGAGTAGAGGGGCACAATGACCTCTTTTTTTCTGGATGAGAATCCTTTTGTGATGAGATAAGCCACGTAGAAGGATTTCCTGACCACTGTGGCGATGTGATTATCAAAGGAGAGACTACTGTCCACCTGTGTCTCAAGGTCTCATCACATTTTCAGCATTAAGTAGACTACCAGCTATGTGGTAGTTCATGGGTACAGAGTTTTTACCAAAGGGGATGACAATACACTTTTTGGCATTGAGCTTCAGGCCATGGCTTTGACACCAGGTATTTCTCAGTGAGGCCCTTTCGTAGTTTGTCCACATCATTAGGAGTTTTGATTATGGCTCCTAGTTTGCAGTCATCTGCAAACTTTGTTAGCCAAAGACCTTCTGTGTTGTCCTACACTTAGAGAAGTAGATACCAAACAGTCCAAGCCAGGACTGAACCCTGTGGTACTCCACTTGTCACTGGTCTGATGTCGGATTTGGAATCTGCTACTTTCACAGTGTGGGTTCTGTCCGTGAGCCAGTTGGCAACCCATCTTGTGACATAGGGATTTATACCTAGTTTAGTGTGCTAATCTATAATTCCAGAGTGGGGGATGGTGTTGAAAGCCTTGGCGAGATCTGGATAAGCTGTGTGAACCATTTTACCCTCATCTATGGCTTTGGTGACTGCTTCAAAGAAGTCAATCAGGTTTAGGAGACATGATCTGCCTTCTACAAATCCAAACTGGGTAGGGTCCAGAGTTTGGAGATTACCAATCTCTTTGTTTATGAGTTCCACGATGATACGTTCCATGGCCTTGCAGACCAGGCTCGTCAGGCTAATGGGGTGGTAGTTCCCGTGGTCCGTCGTGGCTCCCCCTTTGTGGAGTGGGATAACCATCATGCGCCATTCAGTGGGTACAAAGCCTGAGGTGAGGCTATGATTGAACAGGGTACTTAGGTAGGGTGCCAGTTCATTATGTAGTTCGTGTAGAACGCAGCCTGGGATATTGTCATGTCCCATGGATGCTGTGTTCTTGGCTTTGGAGAGTGTTTTTTTTTACCTGTGCAGCCGTGATTATAGGAACTTTGCATTCTTCCGGTATAGAGATGGGCTCTCTAGGGGGTGAGATGGGGGTAAAGTTAGTACTGAACCTATCTGCTAGGATGTTGGCAATATCAGTTGGTTCTGTATATTTAGTGCCATTGTGCTGTAACTCAGAGCAGATCTGAGTGTTCCCATTTAGATTCTTGACATAGCCATAAAATGCTTTGTGGTTGTCTTTGAGTCAGTGGCAATTTTGTTTTCGTAACTAGCTTTGGAGGATTTTATGAGGGATCTCAGCTTCTTACTGAGGTTGACCAGGGAGTTCCTCCAGTCATGGGATTTTACTCTTTTTTGCAACAGTTTGTTTCTTCTGTTGTAGAGTTTGTTTATGGCAGAGGACCACCAGATTGGCTTCATTTTTTTGGAGGATAACATCTTGGTTCTATTAGGGATAGCATGATTCATGCACTCCTGTAAGTGCTTATAAAGTGCATTTGTGTAGGATTCTGCAGTCATACCTCTATTGTCCGTCTGCATGGGTGTCATGAAGTTTGCCACTTCTGTCTTAAGAAGTGTGAAGTTGGCTTTGGAGAAGTTTTTTACAATGGTTTCTCTAATTGTGGGTGGGGGTGGGATGTGGATGTCTAGGCTGATTAGCTTGTGGTCGGATCTGACCAATGAGGAATTGACCTCTGGTGTGGAACACTGGTTTTCCATGTTGGTAATGACCAGGTCTAGGATATTGCTGCCCCTGGTGGGGGTGTGAATAGGTTTATCCAAGGCATTGGAATTTGAATTCAAGAAAACGTTGAGCAAAAGAGTTGGTACATGAGTAGTTTTCCCAGTTAATGGTGGGGTAGTTGAAATCGCCCATTATTAGGGTGTTGGGTTGTACTCCAGTGTATCAAGAAATGAGGAGTGTGAATCCTGGGGCATGGTGGGGGGTCTGTAGCAAGCTACAATTTTGACTGCGGTCTTGCCCAAAGTTAGTTGCACTTGGATAATCTCGGATGCATTATGCTGTGCAACTAGCCTGGAGGTGTGGATATCCTTAATGAATATGGACACGCCTCCACCTTTAGTGCTTCTTTCTGGGTTAGGTGGCCAAAAGGTGTAGTATGAATTAAAGCCTGGTAATGCAGGGGTGCTCTCTGGAGCTTTGAACCAGGTCTCTGTCACTGCACAGATGTCAATGTTCTCCATTTTAAGGAGTGGCTCGAGTGAGTGCATTTTGAGATTTAGACTTCTAGCATTGAGTACCTGTTACGGTGGTGAATTTGTCATTTGAACCTTGCCTAAAAAAAGGCACTATAGGGGTGGCAAGAGCCTTAGCCAGTATCCGGAATCCTAAGGGCAACAGGTGCAGGCCATGTCTGGCAAAGCATCGTGGACTGTCGATCATGTCATCCCAGGCAGGCAAATACTGGATCCCCTTAGAATGACGCCAGAAGCGTAGCCAATTGTTGAAGTCAATCATTTTGTTCTTGTACTGTGGTATCATTCTGGGTAATGGCAGGATGCTACTCAGGGTTAGGGTCATACATGGACAGTGACAGTGTCATATTTGTACTTATTGTGGAGTGACCTGAGTGCATGCGTTATGTGGCAGATCCTGGCACCTGACAGGCAGCTGACAGTAACTTTCTCCTTGTTTAGTCTAGTGAGTGGAGCATCAGTGTGCCTGACTATAGAGTCACCTATGACTAGAGTGTTGGGTACGTTGCTATGCCTTATGGGCTGTGGTTGAGTGGCACACTGAGTTTGTGGGCTATGTGTCATTTGGGTTGTGTTGGGGGGTGGAGTTTGCATTTATGCTTTGGATGTCCCTGATGCTTGGGCAGGTTTTTATTGAGAGCCTCCGCGAATGTAGGTGTGTTTGTGTGTGTGTTATGGTGGTGTAGGTTTTGAGGGACTATGTGATGAGTGTGGTGTGGTGCAAGTGTTTACCTTCTCCTCGACTGTCTAGTCCAGTCTTGGGTGAAGAGAGCTTTGCTTCCAGTTTGGCTATATAAGTGCATCTCTCACATGTTGTAGTGTTGGGTGGTAGGACCAGAGCGTTGTCCGAGTACATGAGGCAATTGCTGCATTGCCGCAAGATGCCCAGACTCATCAGGTAGACAGGAGAAATCACTGGGAGCTGACCCTTAGACATGCCTGGATAAGTGCTTATTTATTAAGTACTAAAAACTGCTTTCCACTAGACAAGTGAGGAAAGTTGAGTGCTGTAGTAATTTGCAGCTTATGTAGTGCTTACAATGAGTTCTGAACAAGTGCTGAGTTCAGAGAAACAGATTTGAGTGCTGAAACTAGAAAACTGGCTAGTTATAAGAAACAAAACTAAGCTAGAAGGCTTCCCTCCAACACATAAGGGCTTGGGGGCTCAGAAGCCTACAAACAGTCTAGACCACTTAACAGGAAAGGCAGGAAACAAGCTTAATTTTTTTTTGTTCTCTTTCCCAGATGCTCTCTTTGTACACAGTAGGAGTGCCTGAAATCAGAATATGATCTCACTGCACTCAGTTGAGTGAGCAAATGAGATGGGCCCAGGAGTATCCAAACACAAATTTACAAGAGGGGCAGGCAGTTTCAAAGCCACTAAGATTTAACACCGAAACAGAAAGAGGGAGGGCAGGTGGGAAAACTAACTGAAGAACAGAGTCAAAACTTCCAGTTCAGTTAATAATCATGCAACACAGTTAAATCAATTTAAATACTGTATTTGAAAAAAAGTGCAGATAAAGGTACTTAAATTCTCTTATACGTCCAGTTGATTACAGCTAGATCTTAGCCGGCCAAAGCTGAGGTTTTTAAGCAGAAAATATTTCAAACTGTACCACTTAAATAGGCAAGGACAGGAAATCAAAGGATGTGGCTAGCCCCACACCTGCAATTACTAACAAATAATAAAATTCAAGCCAGCACTAACTGAAGAACAGAGTCAAAACTTCCAGTTCAGTTAATAATCATGCAACACAGTTAAATCAATTTAAATACTGTATTATTTGAAAAAAGTGCAGATAAAGGTACTTAAAATCTCTTATACGTCCAGTTGAATACAGCTAGATCTTAGCCGGCCAAAGCTGAGGTTTTTAAGCAGTACAGCAGCTTCTGTACAGCCATTTACATGTTTGTATAGAGAATAATTCTGCATAGGTAGCTGTGGTCTCAGGTTGGAGGAGTCTTGAATTTTGACAAACTATCACTTAATAGGATGTAGTTTGCCTTTAATAGATGTTCCTCGTGTTTCACTGTTGAAGTCATCACATTTGGGTTATCTGCTTGCAGTATCTCTCAGTCGGCCTGATTAACAAAGTCTTGGGTCCTGCGTCAGTTGTGGTCTCTTCTTCCGTGACGTCAGGTTGTCAGGGGTATAGAACATGCAGCCGACGCCATTACATCAGTCTTTCTTGCCGTGCGGTGCCTGAAGCAGAAGCAGTTTGCAAGTGCTGGTTGGGCGACTCCTGAAATTTTCGTTTTCGAGTTTCAGAACTGAAGGCTTCAACTAAAAAGCTGGGGAAACTTTTTCTTGCTCTAAACTGATGTCAGTAAAAGTAAATAGTTGCATTCCTTGTGGAAAGCAAATACCCCATAAAGATTTTAATTCGTACTGTATTCCTTGCCTAGGCCCTGACCATGATGTACCTCGCTGTCGGTTTTGTGCCTTATTTAAACCACGAATTATCCGTCATCTGTATATTTTCGCTTCTAAATATTTTGGTGCTCGGTTCAATCATCTAGATATGTCTTTGGTAAGCCATCCGACTACCGACATTCCGAAAAAACTCAAAGATAAAGACAGAGACAGGCCGCCGTCTAGGTCCAAAGCTGCTGACGACGCTTCTAAGCCAGTCACCAGTTCACCGGTACTCAGTGAGGTGCTTTTGCAGCCCCTGATACCTGCTACTTCAGATTTGCAGGCCTCTACTGAGACCCATTCAGAGTCCGGTATGCCGCGAGATGCTTCAACTGTGGAACCTGTGGATGTCTCCACCTTGGATGGGTCCAGAGCCACTGTGCAGGCACCGGCTTCTGAGGGTGTATTCAGGCCTACTGACTTGCATATTAAACCGATGCCATCATCTTCTTCAAGGCCTAAACCTCGAACCATGCCTAGAAAACGGTGACACCCAGACCGCATGGTCAGGCCTCTGTGCCTAAAAAACAAATAAGAATGGCTGAAGACCTTATTACTTTAAACAGGGGTAGCCAGCCTTCCCCCCTCTAAGAGATCTAGGACTGAGTTTGCTTATCGTACTTCTGACCAGGATTCTGAAATTTCTGTTTCCTCTAATGACCAGGATTTACCCTTATCTACCTATGAGGATTCTGATGCTGAGGACTGTATTCCCTCTGCTTTCCCCATGGAGGATTTCTCTTTTGGTGAAACCTTGCATACTCTTAGGGAGCATTTTCGTTAGGAAAGTCAGGATTTCTCTGATTCTAAAAAGAGGCTTAGGGATTTCTTACTTCTGCCCCAGCATGGACCTTTAGCTACCCCTCCTGTACTAGACATTGTTGATGATGCCTTTTCGGAATCTAGCTTGGCCCCTGACTCTCTACCTCCTGCTCCCAGAAAACCTGATAGATATTACAGGGTTCCTGACTCGCACAAGTTCCTTTTCAAAAATCCTACTGCGGACCCTGAGACCATTTCACAGGGACCCAAGGGCATTAAAGCTACTACTGCCAAAAATACTACCCCCTCTGATAGATACTCCAGGGCACTGGATAGATGGGGTAAGAAGGTATACACTTCTGCAACTTTGGCCATTAGGGCCTTAAAATGCCAGTTTCGTATGTTAGCATATTATTGGATTGTTTAAACAGAAAATTATGTTGATACCTGATTGTGCTGAAAATAATGATTTAATGCATTCTGCTGAACAAGTTGGAAAACATACTTTGCAGTGTGGTTTTGATTCACTAGAGACATCTTGCAGGGCTGATGTCACTGGGTCTGTACTTAGAAGGCATGCTTGACTTAACGAGCAAGTCTTGCCAGATCATGTTAAAGCTAAATTACTGGATGCTCCCTTAACTCAGGACCACCTGTTTGGCAATAGGGCAGAAGTTGTTCTTAAAAAGATGGAGGAAAAAGCTAAATCTATGCAAACTGTTAATGATTTCTTACAAGTACAACCTCCAAGATTTAGTAGGCATTGGCATTCTAAGAATTGGTCCTTTCCTGCCTCTTCCAGGCCTTCTTAGTCCAAACCCAGATCCAGCAGAACACCCAGGCTGCAGTCCCAGGGTATGCACAGGACTAAGCAGTGTGGGGCCCCCACTTACAAATCTGGGAGTAGTAAAACTCACCCCTGTGGTAAACTGTCTCAATGACTTCACTTTAAAACTTCCAAGCACCCCTTAACTGACTGCCCCCTTGGGGGGAAGATTGCTCTACATGCAAAAAACTGGGAACTCATTACCCAGGACAAATGGGTTTTTAAATAGTGTCCAAAATGAATTATCCACTGCCAAGACCAAAAATTCAACGCTGCTCCGACACAATAAAGGCTGTCCAATTACCAAAATAACGAGTATCTGATGACTCCAAAAACGACCGCCAAATGTATAAAAAACTACTGTTTATTCACTTATTGACAAAATAGAACTGAAATAAACAACCATTGTAAAAGAGGTAACTGATTTAGCGCTTTCATCTCCATGTGGAGACTTCTTCAGAATCCAGTTACCATTAAAATTACCATTCTTTTATAACAAGCAAACCTTGTTCATTGGTCTACCAACATTGACATCATAAATTATATAATTATTACCTTAATTAATTTTACATACTTCACATTTCAAGGTGGGGCTAGCTGAATGCTTATAATACATCGTTTATACCTAGAAATAAACTAATGAATATTCCAAACTTTGTTACTTATACAATATCTGTAAAATGTCCTATACATAAAATTTGACTAAATAGCTGTACAGCATGGAATGTACAAACAGTCTTAAAATTCGAATTGTCTAAATATCTAGTAATAGCAGTATAAAATTGCATAATGTCAAAAAATCTAATAAACCTATGTACTATATATATATATATATATATATATATATATATATATATATATAAAATGTAAAATCATATATATAAAAATTCATATATATAAAATTCTACATATAAAATTCTAATATCTAAATACCATCAATAACCTTTATTCTCTACAAAAATACATAATGGTTACTAAAATGTTAAATAAATATAGTATAAATAGTATACTTCATAAAATATTGAATGGTATATAATAAAAATTGATCATAAAGAAATATATTATAAAATTGATATACTATCTTCTGTATTTGAGTATCACTTGTGCCTCTTAGGGTCCATTGCCAACAATTTTAATGCGGGACTAATAGAAATCTGATCATTAAGTCCCTTGTTACCACATGCATCCAACCTAAGTTGCCAAATCATTTCCCTATACTCTAGACGTGTCCCCCAATCTCCCCCTCTTTCTGGGTATACAATCTCTTCTAATATCCAAAACTTAAAATCAGCTTGTTTACATGTCAAAGCATGTCTGAATAGTGCATTGTTGTCATTACGTTTATTGATGTCCCTAATATGCTCGTATATTCTAGATCTGAGGTGGCGTTCAGTTTTTCCTATACAATAGCATCCGCAGGCTCTGCAGAATACTAAATACACCACCCCTTTTGAGTAGCAGCTATAATATTTCTTAGCTCTAAGTGTAATTTGTAAGCAGGCAATTCTAACCTCCTTCAACCCAGCAATATAACAACATTGTGCGCATCTACCACATGCAAAAGTCCCATGTTTTCTAGAACTACCATTACAAGCTGTTTTATCCTTCTCAAGAATATTCTTAATGTTCCTGTTCCTTCTAAAGCTATATTTTATACTATTTTGGAAAACATCCGTTTTAACAGCTATATTTTTAAACATTTCCCATGTGTCATGTATACTTTTTTTCAACCATCCTATACCTTGAAAATAAGTGAGAGTCAAATATGGTGTAACACCTACTCTAGCATGGTCTTGTATATTCAAATTAATATGTAAACTGTTCACTTGGTTTTGATCATTGGAAGCAATATTTGCATCATTGTATTTAAGAGGCAATGTATCTTTTTTAACCAATAGTGGATTGTATTTCCTACCTCTTCCTATCACTACATATTCCTTGATGGGATTCGTAAATTCCGTAGGGTAGCCTCTATCTAAAAACATGTTTTCTATATTATTGATTTCTTCTAAAAGTTCCCCATCGTCCGAAATCATTCTGGCTACCCTAATCATCTGCCCCTTAACAATATTCTTTTTTAGTTAGTTTAGTTAATTTTTTAGTTGGTCACTACTAAAGTGCAAATACGCATTAGAAAAATGTTCTTTTCTTAAAATATTGGACTTATAACATTTATTGTCATAGTCCTTGCTTAATTTTATGTCCAAGTAGTGAACATCATTCCTTCCAGTTTCATAAGTAAATTGTAAAAATGAAGTTGTATGATTAATATAATGAATAAATTCCTTTACCTTGTCATAGGGTCCAGTCCATAGCATAAAAATATCATCCAAAAAATGGAGATATTGACCAATATATTGACTGTATTCAGAATTGAAAACGTATTTCTTTTCCCAAAATAACATAACTATATTGGCAAATGCTGGAGCACAAACAGAACCCATGGCAACCCCATCTTTTTGGTGATAAAAATCACCCTCAAAATACATATAATTATACTTTAAAACCAATTCCATTATTATTATTGTGTCGGAGCAGCGTTGAATTTTTAAATATAGTGTCCCAAGGATACAGATTTCACTTCCACATGTTACCAACCCCAAACAGTTGGCCAGATCTACCCCTAAATCAGTGGGCAGAGACTCAAAAGCAAGTACTCTCTCTTACGCATAAAGGCTATTCAAACTGTACCAGAAGAGGAAAAGGGACAAGGTTTCTACTCAAGACTTTTCCTGGTACCCAGAAAAGACCATTCATGGCGTCCTATCCTGGGCCTGTCTACTCTACACCTTTTTGGTGATTCCAAAATTCAAGATGCTGTTTTTTCACCAGTTGCTTCCTATGCTAGGCAAAGATGCCTGGTTGGCAACACTCGATTTAAAGGAAGCATACTTGCACATCCCAATTGGGGAATCTTGCAGAAGATACCTACGCTTCAAAGCAGGCTTACACGCACTATCAGATGTTCATTGTGTTTCACTGTTGCAGTCATTACAATTGGGTTATCTTGCTGGCAGGCTCCCCACAGTCTGCCTGAATTCCAAAATCTAAGTCCGGCGTCGGTTGCTGTCACCTCTTCCCTGACGTCAGTGCGGCAGAGGTATAAAAGATGCAGCCGACGCCATTTTCTTCAGTCTTTCTTGCCATGCGGTGCCCGAAGCAAAATCAGTTCGCAAGTGCCGGTTGGCCGACTCCTGAGATTTTCAAGTTCGAATTTCAGATCCGAAGTCTTCATTTAAAGCTAAGTACCCCATTGGGGAAACTTTTTTTCTTGCTCCAGACCGATGTCAGAAAAAGTTAATAATTGTATTTCTTGTGGGAAGCAAATACCTCATAAGGATTTTCATTCTTACTGCATTCCTTGCCTAGGCCCTGACCACGACGTTGCTAGTTGTTGGTTTTGTGCTAGATTTAACCAACGCACTATTAAGCGTCGGTACGATTTTGCATTTCATTACTTTGGCAGAAGATTTAATTATATAATGCTGTCGGAACAGCCGACTACCAGAGTTTACAAAAAACGTAAGGAAAAAGAGAAGGGCAGGCATCCGAGGTCCAAAACCGATGAGGCTTCTTCTAGGCCAGTCGCTGGTTCTCAATGAGGTGCTTTCACAGCCCCTGATGACCGCAACTTTAGAGCCACAGGCCGATACCGATTCCCACGTGGAGTCAACTAGGCCTACAGAAACTCAAGGTATTGGACCATCAGAAACCTTTCCCTCAGATGGGTCCGGAGCCGCTGAGCAGGCATCTGCTTCTGAGGGGGGTTTTAAGTCTACACAATTATATGTCAAAACAACTTCAGCTTTAAAGACAAAAAACAAGTACAACAGCCCCATGGACAGGCCTCCATGCCTAAAATCAGATGCTCAAAATGGCCGAAGACATGATTACTTTGATTAGGGGTTCTCATCCCCTTCCTGACAAGAGGCCTAGGCAAGAGGTAGAATATGAATCTTCAGATCAGGTTTCCATTTCATCTGATTCCTCTTCTGATCAGGAATACTCCCTTCCTTCTTATGAGGATTCTGATGCTGAGGAATCTATCCCCTCAGATTCTCCTCCTGAGGATTATTCTTTTGGGGAAACACTGCATACCATGAGGGAGCATTTCCACTGGGAGAGCCAAGATTATTCAGAATCTAAGAAAAGGCTCAGAGACTTTCTTTTACTGCCTCAGCACAGGCCCCTGGCTATTCCACCTGTGCTAGACATTGTAGATGACTTATTTTCAGAGTTCAGTCTGACTCCTTACCTCCAGCCCCTGTCAAGCCAGACAGATACTACAGGGTTCCAGACTCTCACAAATTTCTATTTAAAAACCCTGCTGCTGACCCAGAAACTATCTCTCAGGGATCTAAGGGGGTCAAGGCTTCCACTGCAAAAAACCCTACCCCCTCAGATATTCCAGGGCACTGGATAGATGGGGAAAAAGATTTACACTTCTGCTACCTTGGCTATAAGGACTTTAAATTGTCAGTTTCATATGCTTAAATGTCAGCAATACATTATGTCAATGCTTAAACAGAAAATGTTGACAAATTCTGAATGTGCAGAAAATAAAGAAATGCAGGATTTATTGCATTCAGCTGAACAAGTTGGAAAGCATACTTTACAATGTGGCTTTGATTCTTTGGAGGCCTCCTGCAGAGCCGCTGTTATGGGTTCTGTCATTAAGTGGCATGCTTGGTTAAAAGAACAGAATCTGCCTGATCATGTTAAAGCAAAATTATTAGATGCTCCATTACAGCATGATACTTTGTTTGGTGTTAAAGCAGAAGAGGTGTTAAAGAAAATGGAGGACAAAGCTAAATCTATGCAGACAGTCAAGGATTTCTTACAGGTACAGCCTCCAAGATTTAGCAGACACTGGCCTACAAAAAAATTGGTCCTTTCCAGTGTCAGACAGGCCACAAAGAGGCAGATACAAATGCCCTAGAGGCAGATCCCAGCCCCAAGGCTCATACAGGTCTAAACAATGGGGTGCTTCTGCCTCCAAAAGCGGAGAAGACAAATCACAGCCATACAGAAAGCAGTCCCAATGACTTCCCCCTGCCAGCGCCAAGCACTTATCTTCTGGCAGCTCCTTTAGTGGGGGAACTAGCACTTTTTTCTCAAAACTGGCACCTAATAACCCAGGACAAATGGGTCTTGAACACAGTGTCACAAGGTTACAGGTTCCACTCTCACTCCCTGCCAAGGGCAAACGGTATGTCAGACCTGCCAAAAAATCAATGGGCAGAGGCACAAAAACAGGTTTCATCCCTCATGGACATGAGGGGCCATTCAGCAAGTACCACAGCAAGAGCAGGGACAAGGATTTTATTCAAGACTTTTCTTGGTGCCCAGAAAGGACAAAGCCTGGAGGCCAATACTGGACCTATCAATTCTAAACACATACCTGGATATTCCAAAATTCAAAATGTTTACTCTGCAGCAGCTTCTACCGCATGGGCAAGAAGGCTTGGCTTGTAACTTTAGACCTAAGAGGCATACCTGCATGTCCCAATCAGACAATCATGCAGAAGATACCTCAGATTCATAGCTGGCTCAGTGCACTACCAATTCTCTGCACTGCCCTTTGGCGTATCTACTGTGCCCAGGGTCTTCACAAAATGCCTGGCACCAGTAATTGCATTTTGCAGACAGAGGAATACAAATATATCCTTACTTGGACGACTGCCTTATTCAAGCAGAGAACAAGGACATACTACTGCAGCATCTGGCATTTGTAAAAAGATTATTAACATCCCTAGGGTACACTGTAAATGAAAAGAAATCAAAGCTTGTACTCTCTCAAGAGATAATATTCCTGGGTACAAGTTTAAATACAACTGCCCAGATGGCTTATCTCACGCCAGACAAACAAAGGCAACTGACTACTTATTTCAAAAAGTTGGCAACAAACACCCAGTTAACTACAAGAAAAATTCTGCAGGCTTTGGGCTTCATGGCATCCTGCATTCTGCTAATTCCATATGCAAGACTGCATATGAAGAAACTACAATGGCATCTAAAAAGTGTTTGGACTCAACATTGCCACAGCCTGGAAACAATAATTACACTCATTCCCTGCCTGCAACAGGAGTTTCGATGGTGGGCAAAGGCCTGTCACCGCAACAAGGGGCAGCCATTCACCATACCCCCAGCCAGGCCGACATTGACAACAGACGCATCGGATTATGGCTGGGGGGCCCACATGGCAGGAAGCTGTATTCAGGGCTCATGGTCCGCAATCCAAAAGCATCTGCATATCACTCAAAAAGAGATGCTAGCTGTTCAAAATGCCCTGACAGCCTTCAAGGACCTACTTCATCCAGGACAACTACTGATAAAGACTGACAATACTACAGTCATGTGGTACATAAACAAGCAGGGAGGCACACATTCCTACCCCCTTTGCAGACTAGCCATGACTTTGTGGGACACAGCATTGACTTACCAAGTACATCTGCAAGCACAATTCCTGCCAGGAAAGATAAATACTCTAGCAGACGACCTAAGCAGAAACCTCATGGATCCCCATGAGTGGAAATTGGATCCACAAGTCTTCAACATGATAACAAGGAATTGGGGATGCCCAGACATAGCTCTATTTGCCTCCCCTCACAACTGCCAACTACAGACATTCTGCACAGGGATGTATCACAAGCAAGCATGGAAAGTGGATGCTCTATCTTTCAGCTGGAAAAACTTAACAGTATATGCCTTTCCCCCACTGCCTCTCCTCCCCAAGGTACTCCTAAAGGTCAGACAAGAGAAGACAAAAATGATACTGATTGCCCCAGACTGGCCCCGCCAGCACTGGTACCCAATCCTAAGGAACTTGACTCAATGCCCAGCATGGACATTACCTCAAATTCCTCACTTACTGACCCAACAAAACAATCAGATCCTGCACAGCCGACTCAGGACCCTAAATCTGGCAGCATGGTGGATAATGTAGCTTTTCGAAACACCACTCTCTCAAGCGGTGATGGATGTTATCTTGGAGGCCAGGAGGCCCAGTACCAGAAAATCTTATGCAGAAAAATGGAAGAGATTCTGTGCTTGGAACCAGGCACATGGAATTGACATGACTATTCCAAATATCCCTCAGATTTTACAATACTTAACTGAGATGCTGGACAAAGGACTATCCTTTTCATCAATTAAGATTCATGCCTCTGCCATTTCAGCTCATTACAATACAGAGCCACCTGCTGCGGTGGTGGTGCTGCTGTAGCGTAGTCGCCTCACAGTAAGACGTCCTGTTCGATTCTTAGCTAAAGCGTCTTCTGTGTGTAGACATGCGTGAATGGGTGTACCTTCGTTGAAGGTTGTGCATCAGGCCTGGCAAGTTGGTATGTAAAAATCTACTGCCAATCATTAGTGGACCGGAGTTCTGCTGTGGCGACCCCTAACCGGGAAAAGCCGAAAGATACAGCAGACAATACAGAGCCACCTATTTTTTCTCATCCTTTATTAACTCATTCACTCCGGAGCAGCTCAGGAAAAGCTGCCTGCTTAATTCCACCTTAGGAACAGCAGTGCAGCCTGAGCTCATTTTCAGAAAATCCATTTGTAATGCCATACAGAAAACAAATGTTCATAACTCTTTTAACTATAAGAGCTAGACTAAAAATGTAAATGCGAAAGTTGTTCAGCAGACACTGACCTTTCCAACAGTGTAAATGTTGATAGTGTATATCAAAGTCATTATTCAATATTTGGCAAGGAATGCTGATATTGTGCATATTTTTTACCTTTTTGGAAAAACAAAGCATAATATCTTGGTCAATGTACCATGCAGACCCATACAATTTGAATGTAATTTGTTAGTATGAATGTCAGCTTTAAAATGATACCTTAACCATTACTGTGTGATGTTCCTTTCTTGAGATATTCACAGAAATATGATTAATATATTATTTTTCATAATTGATAAATAAAGCATAATATCTCATCACCTGTAACAGACAGAGCCTACATATCAGTGTAGAAGTTGTGCATCTGAATGTCAGCTTCAAAATAATGCATCATTTGTGTGATCACCATGCTCCTTTGCAAAGATATGGGCATAATAATGAAAAGTATTGTAAATGTATAATTTTCATAATTGTACAAGACTAAACGAACTGTGATATCTGTACATGTGTAGAGTGACAGACACAGTTCTTTACCATGTTGTAAGGAGTAACACTGTCTTCAAAATGAGGTATTACTTGGCACATTAACATGCTCCCTTGCAAAGTTA